>NC_085000.1:34157336-34309836 GCF_963854185.1 Sardina pilchardus | reverse complement strand
AGGTGGAGGTGGTGGTGGTGATGATGGTGATGGTGATGGTGCGGGTGGTGGTGGTGGTGATGGTGCGGATGGTGTGAGTCTACAGTACATGTCTCACATTCAGCTCATTTGCACTCACATCTCCGTATAGAGCAGAGCACTTGAGCTGGTCCAATGGGCCCGTATAGAACACAGAACGCTTGAGCTGGTCCAATGGGCCCGTAGAACACAGAACACTTGAGCTGGTCCAATGGGCCCGTATAGAACACAGAGTGCTTGAGCTGGTCCAATGGGCCCGTATAGAACACAGAGTGCTTGAGCTGGTCCAATGGGCCCGTATAGAACACAGAACACTTGAGCTGGTCCAATGGGCCCGTATAGAACACAGAGCGCTTGAGCTGGTCCAATGGGCCCGTATACAGTAGAGCAGAACACTTGAGCTGGTCCAATGGGCCCGTATAGAACACAGAACGCTTGAGCTGGTCCAATCGGCCCGTAGAACACTGTTGGGTCACTAGCTCTGTGTGTGGGGTCTCATCACCTCGGCTCTGTGTGTGTGTGTGTGTGTGTGTGTGTGTGTGTGTGTGTCTGTGTGTGTGTGTGTGTGTGCGGCTCAGGACGGAGAGGGCCAGTAGGTTACGTCATAATGAAATGTGGCGCCTCCATTACTAGGATTCTTTGCGGCTTCATCACAGGGTGACATGCCTGCGTCTCGTCCGCCTCGGCAACGGGAGGACGGCGGAGCGTTTAGCCGTGCGGGTGTGTGTGTGTGTGTGTGTGTGTGTGTGTGTGTGTGTGTGTGTGTGCGGCTCAGGACGGAGAGGGCGCCACTCATCGTAGCAGAACGCCCCGGGCACTCCTGCCTCTCCCCTCTCGTCTCCCCTCTCCACACACGGCACTCTCACAGAGCCGAGTGTGAGTGTGTGTGAGTGTGTGTGTGTGAGTGTGTGTGTGTGTGTGTGTGTGTGAGTGTGTGTGTGTGACATGGGAAGTTCCCGGGCCTTGACGTGACTCCTCGTACCGGTCGGCTCCCATTAGAAGGCCGCAGCCTCATTTGGGGTGACGAGCATGTCAGCGGATCGGTGTCCAGGCGAGCTCCTCTGTCCCGAGTTGAGAGCTCAGTGGAAGAGCAGAGCACACATTTACCAACCCATATAAAGTGTGTTGTGTCTAAAGCACACATTTACCAACCCCTATAAAGTGTGTTGTGGCTAAAGCACACATTTACCAACCCCTATAAAGTGTGTTGTGTCTAAAGCACACATTTACCAACCCCTATAAAGTGTGTTGTGTCTAAAGCACACATTTACCAACCCATATAAAGTGTGTTGTGTCTAAAGCACACATTTACCAACCCCTATAAAGTGTGTTGCGTCTAAAGCACACATTTACCAACCCCTATAAAGTGTGTTGTGTTCTGGCACTAATTAGCCTGAATAATCAGCTAGATGTGGCGGAGCCAGATGATCAGATAGGGAGTGGACAGCGCTGCATTCTGTTGACATTTCTAGCATCTCCTCTTCCTGAAGTAAGATCAGTTTTTAAAAATGAGGTAAACAAGCTAGGAGGGAAAATGATACTGATTTGGCTCCGGGGCCCAGGGGTGGCACTTTTTGCCTTGTAAAGTTTGGAGTAATCAATTCAAGCCTCAGTGCAGTCCCTATGATGCCTCTGTGTGTGTGCGCGCGCATGTGTGTGTGTGCATGTGTGTGTGTGTGTGTGTGCAGTGGCGTGTGTGCGTGATCAACTGCTGCTAAATACTAATTAATGAATACTTAGTGCGGGTGCCCTTTCTGTTGCGTCCCTTTGGTCTAAACATCATTACGGCGGCCTGCGCGTTTGTAGAGGCGTCATCATTATTCCGCCGCGCACACACACACACACACACACACACACTCTGCCGCGCGGCCCCTGGAGGAGTTCTCCAGCGCTGGAGCCGAGCGCAGACACGCCACGCCACTTGGAACCGCCGAGAGAGAACCTGGGAACGCACACAAGTGATATTTGTGAGCGGAGATCAAAAAGCATTTACCTTTAGATGTCTCCCTGTTATGAATATGCAATGTCCTTATTGAAACCTCATTTGGGTCTCCTCATCTCAGGGGCTTATAATCAGCCCTCATGGCCTCGGGCTAGCCCTGATTGACAGCCAAACTTTTGTAAAAGGGAGAAGAGGGGGAGAGGGAGTCAAAGAGAGAGAGAGAGAGAGAGAGAGAGAGAGAGAGAGAGATGGAGAGAAAGAGAGAGAGAGGGGGGTGGGTGATAATGTGCAGCTCTTGAGCAATGACAGAAACCCAGAACATTGTTTTAATTTTCAATCCAATATGTATGAAGAGCGCTGAAACAGATTTTTAAAAAAAGATCCTGTAAGGGAGACTTTTACCACAGACATGAATATGGGCATGTAAACATCCTCAGGTTGTCAAAATGCTTAATGTACAATATATTTATACATATTATATTTATGCAGATAGCACATACATAGAACATGGTTATTTAATTCAATCCGTTTTTTACGTTATTTATTTCAATCTTTTTATTATGTTGCTAGGGTAATTTTTCTTTTTAGATCAGAATTAATGAATTAAACAGTCTTTAATTATGAACCCTCAAATCAATCCTCAAAGCATCTTCAATGGGACAGAAATGGGTCTAGTTTAAACAGCAGGGAAGTGAAATGTGGTCATAAAGTCTCATAGCTGTAGCGTATTATAATCCAGTCTTGTACAAATGGGCTAATAATTGTGCGCTCTTATTAAGCACTGTTTAAATAGATCCTGCTATTGTGCAAACGCTCCAATCAGTTCTAATGACGGCCGAGCCAGAGGAGAAGAGGAGTAATTGCTCTGGGCACTGTAGTCATTGTTTTGTGGAGCCTTTTGAAATGTTCCGTCAGAACGGGAGAGAAAAAGTCAAATAAAAATATATTTTTTATAAAAGCAAGCATATGACGACTCTCAGCCACAGGCAACGCACCATATTGTTTTCTAAAATTACATTGCTTTAGCGTTTGTTGCAGCACATTTGTGTGTGTGTGTGCTTGTGTGTGTGTGGTGGTGTGGGGGCTTGCATACTGGGTCATCTCGTGGTGGAGTGGAATGAGAGGAGAAGTGTGTGTGTTTTGGCTGCGGGGGACACCGTGCCTGTCGTCGTGGAGATGAACACGGACTGTGTTCTTGTTGTCGGGGCGAGAACAAACAAAAAGCATCTCCTGTCAACAAGCTGTTGCCGGGGTAACACACTTGTAGTTATTTTATACATTTTCCATATTTTCCAACATGATTCTGAAGAGCTTGTGTGAGTGATTCTGCTTGGTAGATTTTAGCACTGGACAACAGGAATGAATCACAGTACCAGACAGTGCAGTACACAGTAGAGACTTGAGCCTCTTCAGCGCTGTACACCATGCCACTCCTGACTGCACCAGAGAGCGTTAAATGAGACATGAGAAACTACAAATTTGACTTGCTTCAATGTCGCGATACATCATACTTTCATAAAATAATGCAACGTACTCTACCTTGTCTGTGGACATTGTTATTTGCTGGATAAACAAATAACGTGTGTGCGACAGATGAAAGTGCTTTAGTGTTGCTTTAAGGGGTGTTAGCCCTTAGCAGATACATGTGTTAGAGGTCTGTATGTTAAGTGTTAGCTCTTAGCAGATACATGTGTAAGTGGTCTGTATGTTAAGTGTTAGCTCTTAGCAGATACACGTGTAAGTGGTCTGTATGTTAAGGGCTGTTATCCCTTAGCAGATACATGTGTAAGAGGGGTGTTAGCTCTTAGCAGATACATGTGTAAGTGGTCTGTATGTTAAGTGTTAGCTCTTAGCAGATACATGTGTAAGTGGTCTGTATGTTAAGTGTTAGCTCTCAGCAGATACATGTGTAAGTGGTCTGTATGTTATGTTAAGGGCTGTTATCTCTGAGCAGATACATGTGTAAGAGGTCTGTATGTTAAGTCTTAGCTCTCAGCAGATACATGTGTAAGTGGTCTGCTGGAGAGGCATGGAGGTGAAGGCCAGATTATCATGAGCACTGCGTCCCTCCCCTCTGTGCTGGTCACATGTGGGCCTCTAGGGGCCGGTGTGTGTGTGTGTGTGTGTGTGTGTGTGTGCGCAGGTGTGGGGTCTGGTCCCGGAGGGTTCCATTAACAGGCGACTCCCCTGCTTGCCCCAGCAGCCCTGCACTTCACATTCAACACCGGCCATATGCTTAGCAGGAGGCTAACAGCTGATGCCGCTTAATTGACAGAAATCAACATATCTGGCGGGGCGTGTGTGTGTGTGTGTTTGTGTGTGTGTGTGTGTGTGTGTGTGTGTGTGTGTGTGTGTGTAGGGGAGGGGGGTGTTGATGGGGCTCAGAGTAGGCAACTAGAGATAAACGGCTGTTAGCAGGACTCAGGCCACTCTGCAGGGAGAGAGCCCTGCTTCAGTCACCTCCTGCTTTAGTCACCTCCTGCTTTAGTCACCTCCTGCTTCAGTCACCTCCTGCCCAGGGAGCCCTGCTTCAGTCACCTCCTGCCCAGGGAGCCCTGCTTCAGTCACCTCCTGCTTTAGTCACCTCCTGCTTCAGTCACCTCCTGCTTTAGTCACCTCCTGCCCAGAGAGCCCTGCTCTAGTCACCTCCTGCTTTAGTCACCTCCTGCTTTAGTCACCTCCTGCTTCAGTCACCTCCTGCCCAGAGAGCCCTGCTCTAGTCACCTCCTGCTTTAGTCACCTCCTGCTTTAGTCACCTCCTGCTTCAGTCACCTCCTGCCCAGAGAGCCCTGCTTTAGTCACCTCCTGCTTTAGTCACCTCCTGCTTCAGTCACCTCCTGCCCAGAGAGCCCTGCTTTAGTCACCTCCTGCTTCAGTCACCTCCTGCTTCAGTCACCTCCTGCCCAGGGCTTTTGCCTTGGTGGGCCAGAACGGTAAAGCAGTTGTGTGGAGGATGTGATGTCCAACATCCCACTGAAATAGATGTGTTCTATTCTATTTCAATCACTCTGCTTTCATGTAACCTTCACCTAGTCACTGTGCTATCGTATTTAATCAGTATTTTATAGCCATTGTATATTCCACATTTTGTGTGAACAGTTCTTGTTACATTGGAGTGTGTTTTTGGCCAAATGCCACACTGCTTTCCTTTGCTCTGCCAACTGTTAAAAGCAGAAGTAACTCAAAAGAACGTACTGGTTTTATTCATTTGTTTTTTTGCTGCTTGATCAAGAGGGTTAAGTGAGTCAGTAAAGTTTGAGATGGCACCCCTTTTGTTTAAGAGTAACAATCCCTATGAAAGGTTATATTATTATTATTATTATTATTATTATATGAATATTCTACAAGACTAGCGCTGCCGTGCGTGCTGCATAATTAGCATGCTGAGCAGGGTCTCTGGGGGTGGGGGGCTCCATGGAGGAGAGAGGACCTTGCTTGAGCCTGCGACACGGTGACATTGTCATTAGTTTGATGTTAATTGCTAATTAATGGGACTATTTAATTCAGCCGTATCTCTCACAGCGCTCGGTACAACTACGCCCGACTGAAACCCAATAGCCCCAATGAGGCTCCCTTCCCATTCTCCAGCAGACCTCACCACACTCATGGCAGCACTCGGTACAACTACGCCCGACTGAAAACCAATAGCCCCAATGAGGCTCCTTCTCATTCTCCAGCAGACCTCACTACACACATAGCAGCGCTCGGTACAACTACGCCCGACTGAAACCCAATAGCCCCAATGAGGCTCTCTTCTCATTCTCCAGCAGACCTCACTACACTCATAGCAGCCGCCACCTATCGGGTGAGGAGTCTTGGCATCCCTCAATAGACTGTGATGCCCATATGTACCCACAACCACAAATACACTAACATTTAGCTTCTTTATTTATTCATTTACAGTTTTTATTCATTTATTAGGGACCAAAATAGACTGGGATGCCCTATGACCCCACAACCACTAATACACAAACATTTAGCTTCTTTTTTCGCCATCTTTCCTTCTTTATTTTATTTATTAGGGACCAAAATAGACTGTGATGCCCTATGTCCCCATAACCAGAAATACACAAACATTTAGCTTCATATCTATTTATTTATTTATTAGGGACCACAATAGACTGATGCCCTATGTCCCCATAACCAGAAATACACAAACATTTAGCTTCTTATCTATTGATTTATTTATTAGGGTCCACAATAGACTGTGATGTCCTATCCCCATAACCAGAAATACACAAACATTTAGCTTCTTATCTATTTATTTATTAGGGACCACAATAGACTGTGATGCCTTATGTCCCCATAACCAGAGATACACAAACATTTAGCTTCTTTATTTATTTATTTATTAGGGACCACAATAGACTGGGATGCCCTATGACCCCACAACCAGATATACACAAACATTTAGCTGCTTATCTATTTATTTATTTATTAGGGAACACAATAGACTGTGATGGCCTGTTGTATGTTCCCATAACCAGATATACACAAACATTTAGCTGCTTAATTATTGATTCATAATGATCCTCATTATTCATTAAGGATCACAATAGACTGTGATGCCCTACTGTATGTCCCCATAGCCTCAAATACGCAAACATTTAGCTCCATCTTTCTTTTATTTATTTATTAGGGACCACAATAGACTGTGATGTCCTATGTCCCCATAACCAGAAATACACAAATATTTAGCTTATTTTATTTATTTAAATATGTATTTATTTATCTATCTATCACCTGTCAAAAGAGTTTATTGACCAATTGACCATTTAAACATTACTCAATAATCTCCACCATCATCAAATGTGTTCCGAACGCCTTTTTTAAATATCTGATATCGCATGGCACAGTCCACCTCACTGATATCATAGTCATAGTTTCCCCACCTCTGATTGGACAGCTACATCCCTGTTGGACAGTCCTTACAAACACTGTACCACTACATCCCACGCTACTCCTGTACTGTGTGTACTTGCTCGTTTAACTGGTCCGACTGGACTGGACTGGACACATCCAGTTAACTGACACAGTGGCCATCCCACCGTCTCCCTTAACTGACACAGTGGCCATCTCTCCGTCTCCCTTAACTGACACAGTGGCCATCCCTCCGTCTCCGTTAACTGACACAGTGGCCATCCCTCCGTCTCCGTTAACTGACACAGTGGCCATCATCCCTCCGTCTCCGTTAACTGACAGGTGTCAGCAGAGATCTGGAGGGGCTGCTCTGCTCTGCTCTGCTGTGTGTCTCCCCAGCTGTATATCAACACAGTAGAATCAGCCCTGGCCTGAGGAGTATGGTGATGAGGATACCAGCTTCTTCGTGTGTGTGTGTGTGTGTGTGTGTGTGTGTGTGTGTGTGTGTGTGTGTGTGTGTGTGTGTGTGTGTGTGTGTGCGTGCGTGCGTGTGTGTGTGTGTGTGTGTGTGTGTGTGTGTGTGTGTGCGTGTGTGTGTGTTGAGACTGGTGGTCAGTGATGGCGGATGTATGGTGATGATATCAGTTTGTTCTCCTTCACACCATTAAAAAAAAATCAACTGTTTCCTCCCTGACCTTTTCTCCTCCTCTTCTGCATCTCTCATTTCTTTCTCTTCTACATCTCTCTTTTTCTTTCTCTCCTTCTCTTCTCCATCTCTCTCCTTTCTTTCTCTCCTTCTCTACTCCATCTCTCCATCTCTCTTCTTTCTTTCTCTACTTGCTTGCTCACACCTTCTGTTGCTCCGTGTGTTTGTGAGATTATTCTCCACCCGCCTTGGCTTTCACTCACATCTTCATGTATCTGTGTGTGTGTGTGTGTGTGTGTGTGTGTGTGTGTGTGTGACTGGAGTCCAGTGGAGAGGGACTAAGCGCTCCTGCTGCTGGGACCCTCGTCCTCTCCTCCACCCTCCAGTGATGGAGTCATTATGGTGCCTGTGTTGGTGTTCTCCTCCAGTGATGGAGCCATTATGGTGCATGTGTTGGTGTGTTCCTCCACCCTCCAGTGATGGAGCCATTATGGTGCCTGTGTTGGTGTTCTCCTCCACCCTCCAGTGATGGAGCCATTATGGTGCCTGTGTTGGTGTGTGCTGTCAGATCATGTGCTGTACAGTACAATGGACTGTGCTTGTGTTGTGTTGGTGTGTGCTGTGCAATGGACTGTGCTTGTGATGTTTTACTCTTTGTTGTACAATGGACTACTTGTACTTATCATTGTGTTGCTGTCCTGTTCCTATATGTTGAACAGGGTAGCAAACCAGTTTCCCCTCTGGGGATCAATGAAGTCATCAATCAATCAATCAATCCCCTCACCTCCTCACCCCCCTCTCCTCCCTCATCCCCTCACTACAGAAAAGAAACTTCTGTTCTTCATTGCCATAATGGAACCATCATGTTTTTATATCTTTCTGTGAAAGCACTAGATATTTCCCAATGTGTGTGACACATTTCCCCATACGTGTTGTACTGTGCGTTTACACACTTAACACACACTTCCCCAATGCGTGTTGTGCTGTGCTGTGCATTTACACCCATAACACACACAATGCTGTGCGGTCAGACCCATAACACACACACACACACACACAATGCTGTGCGGTCAGACCCATAACACACACAACACACACAATGCTGTGCGGTCAGACCCATAACACACACAACACACACAATGCTGTGCGGTCAGACCCATAACACACACAACACACACAACGCTGTGCGGTCAGACCCATAACACACACACACACACACACCTCGTCTCGGCCCCTTGGCGTCCGCCCCTCTTGTCCAGTACGGGGTCCTGCTCTCTCTCCAGTCCTCACTGCCACGGCAACGGGCATCGCCATCTGTCTCTATGGTAACCTGAGCTGGTCCCGTGAGAGGGGTGAGTGACGCCTGGCCGTTGGCACACGCGGGCAGTGCCAACGCTCCAACATGGCGCACAGCGGCCTGCCATATGGTGCCACCCCAGACATACATCCTTAGGAGGCCGGCGATCTGGGCGCCTCAGAGGAGCGGGTAGGGGAGACCTGCAGCTGATCTCCATCCACTCTCATAGCAACAGCACCACCTGCAGCTGATCTCCATCCACTCTCATAGCAACAGCACCACCACACAGTAGCTGATCTCCATCCACTCTCATAGCAACAGCACCACCTGCAGCTGATCTCCATCCACTCTCATAGCAACAGCACCACCTGCACCACCTGCAGCTGATCTCCATCCACTCTCATAGCAACAGCACCACCTGCAGCTGATCTCCATCCACTCTCATAGCAACAGCACCACCTGCACTGATCTCCATCCACTCTTATGGCAACAGCACCACCTGCACTGATCTCCATCCACTCTCATGGCAACAGCACCATCAGCACCACCAGCACTGATCTCCATCCACTCTCATAGCAACAGCACCACCAGCACTGATCTCCATCCACTCTCATAGCAACAGCACCACCTGCAGCTGATCTCCATCCACTCTCATAGCAACAGCACCACCTGCAGCTGATCTCCATCCACTCTCATAGCAACAGCACCACCAGCACCACCTGCAGCTGATCTCCATTCACTCTCATAGCAACAGCACCACCAGCACCACCTGAAGCTGATCTCCATCCACTCTCATAGCAACAGCACCACCTGCAGCTGATCTCCATCCACTCTCATAGCAACAGCACCACCTGCAGCTGATCTCCATCCACTCCCATAGCAACAGCACCACCTGCACTGATCTCCATCCACTCTCATAGCAACAGCACCACCTGCACCACCTGCAGCTGATCTCCATCCACTCTCATGGCAACAGCACCACCTGCAGCTGATCTCCATCCACTCTCATAGCAACAGCACCATCAGCACCAACAGCACCACCTGCAGCTGATCTCCATCCACTCTCATAGCAACAGCACCACCTGCAGCTGATCTCCATCCACTCTCATGGCAACAGCACCACCTGCAGCTGATCTCCATCCACTCTCATGGCAACAGCACCACCTGCAGCTGATCTCCATCCACTCTCATAGCAACAGCACCACCTGCAGCTGATCTCCATCCACTCTCATAGCAACAGCACCACCAGCACCACCTGCAGCTGATCTCCATCCACTCTTATAGCAACAGCACCACCTGCAGCTGATCTCCATCCACTCTCATGGCAACAGCACCACCAGCACCACCTGCAGCTGATCTCCATCCACTCTTATAGCAACAGCACCACCTGCAGCTGATCTCCATCCACTCTTATAGCAACAGCACCACCTGCAGCTGATCTCCATCCACTCTCATAGCAACAGCACCACCTGCACTGATCTCCATCCACTCTTATGGCAACAGCACCACCTGCAGCTGATCTCCATCCACTCTTATGGCAACAGCACCACCAGCAGCTGATCTCCATCCACTCTCATAGCAACAGCACCACCTGCACTGATCTCCATCCACTCTTATGGCAACAACACCACCTGCAGCTGATCTCCATCCACTCTTATGGCAACAACACCATCACAGTAGCTGCAGTATGGCTGCACTGTGCTCGCTGAGATGGGGCCGTTGCACTGCACTGTACACGGTGAGGTAGAGTCGCATGTGCTGCTGCACTCCACTGTACACGGTGAGGTAGAGTCGCATGTGCTGCTGCACGGCACTGTACACGGTGAGGTAGAGTCGCATGTGCTGCTGCACGGCACTGTACACGGTGAGGTAGAGTCGCATGTGCTGCTGCACGGCACTGTACACGGCCAGACAGACAGAGTCGCATGTTTTTAGGGCCAAAGGCATTTGTGAGCATGTGAACAATTGGAACTATCTTTCCTGGACTCACCTTAGAATGTGTCAGAGACACAACACAATCCAAGGTATTAGTCCTGCTGTGTGATTGTTGGTTGCCATCTTTAACGAGGAAGGACATTTATTAACGGTGGAAAAATCAACAGGGAAAAACATAATATGGAAGTACTTTTGTCTATCCAATTCCATGAAGGCAAGTCACACCAGGCCACCTCTCTGGCTGGAACAGTTACCCTCATACACAATGGGCTTCCCATGCGAAGGGTCTGAGCAGAGAGCAGCTCAGTTCTGAAGTTAGGACTGACATTTGAGCAGCCATGATCAGCCATTTGTAGCACTATACTGCCCCTCTGTGGTAGCAGCTGTGAGCTGCAGTTGGTGTGCATTCAAACGAGGATTTTCATTCTTCACTTTACTCTTGTATTGCAAATGTTTACACAAATAAACCACTGCTTTACAGATATCTAAATTCTAGATATTAACTATTGACTATGTTAGAAATAGAAATGCATATATATTTCAATTTCAATTTAATTTCATTCCACATTTCACATGTCTCATGACAAGTACAGAGTGTTCAGAGAGAGCCCATGAGTAACAGGGGCAATCATGGATCATGACCACCGAACTTCTGCCCTCTCCCTGTCGGGACTCTGATGTGTCCGGGTTGAGACTTGAACTGCGATCCATAGAAACTCTTGAATGATGCGCTCCGCCGGCATTCTCTACTCCTCACACAAATGGACAAGCTGACTTTACAGCAGTCTTTTCCACTCAACAGTGTGGATCTCGTCGGCCCAGAGCCATCCTCAGAGCTAAATCCCTGGTTCTCCATCCCAGAGAAGAGGGCCAGAAGGGTGTCTCTCCCTCTGTTTGCACCTGATGCTGACGAAGGCGTCATCCCGCCCAGCAAACGTGAACAGGAAACAGAATGTGCAGGTTTCCAGCCTGAGCTGCAGAGCGGCAGATATGCCGCCGTGCAAATTAAGTTCAATACTCATGCATGTAAATTAACTGGAACATTGCAGAGATAAAACTCTAAACAGGCAAAGTTAGAAGCATGCATGTTGGGAGCAAGTCAAAACAGTCTGGTCATCTATTCTATATCATCTTCAAGGCTGTTTATTTGTCAGAATTGTCAACCAATTTGTCTGCCATCCTCACTCCCTCAGAATCTCCTCACGTGAATCTAGATATTTATACATTTGCATTTAGTTGTAAGCAACTTACATATGTCAATTACATCGCATGGCCCATTGTTCCCAGATCATCTTGGGGTTAAGTGCATTGCTCAAGGGCACAATGTTAGAAGATGGGTATTGAACCCACAACTTTTCAGGCTACTGAACAGGACTAGAGGACTGTAAGGGCTATATGTTATCAAGTAGGCCTATACTAAATAATGTAGTCAAAATGATAACTTTATGTTGGTTTAAGTTAAAACAAAACATTTTATGAACTGAGAGAATACATGGTTCTACATCATTGTTGGCAAAATTATCATGATGGCCTATATTTATGGGGCTATGGAATTGCCAATCTGCAGTGAACAAAGCTAATTTCATTCCTGCTCTGGCCTCACAGCTATCACTTCAGTTGGTTGCGCTTACAGAGACATGGATTAGGCCAGAAAATACTGCTACACCTGCAGCGTTGTCGACCAATTATGCTTTTTCGCATACCTGTCGCTCCTCTGGTAGAGGCGGGGCAGGCTTTCTGATCTCTGATGACTGGAGGTTTACTCAGTTGCTACCGACTCAAAACCACAGCTCATTTGAATATCATGCCATCATGATAACTGAACCATACAAATTATACTTGGTGGTTATTTATCGCCCTCCAGGACAGCTTGGCAACTTTGTGAATGAGTTGGACATTCTACTGTCTGCTATTCCAATGGACACGTGCCCTCTGTTGATCCTTGGTGATTTTAATATTCATCTGGACAACTCCTCTTCAGTTGACTTCCTGTCCTTACTCTCCTCCTTTAGTATAACACGTGTTCACAGTCCTCCTACTCACAAGGCTGGTAAGGATCTTGATATGATTCTGCTACGTAACTGTACTGCAGACAACGTTTGGGTTAATCCTCTACATGTATCAGATCATTACTTCATTAGATTATCTGTGCGTCTCCTTGATAACCCTACAGTTCCTGCTCCGACGATGTCATTCCGACGGAACCTCAGAAGCCTCTCAAGTGAACATTTTGCAACATTAGTAACTTCTGCTCTACCTATTCCAAGCTCATTCTCATCACTTGAGGTTAATGATGCTACAGAGACTCTTTGCTCTACACTGGCATCCTGTCTGAATGCAGCATGTCCTCTTTCCACAAGACCCACTCGTTCTAAACCTCGCCATCCATGGCTGACAAACAGTATACGCTCAGTACGCAAGGAACTTAGAGCTGCTGAAAGGAAATGGCGTAAATCTGGAGATAGAAATGATCTTAGTAAATACCAGTCTCTGCTATCATCTTTTTCATCCACTGTCACACTTGCAAAAAGAACATATTATCAGAGTAAGATTGAGAACGCCACTGACAGCAGAAAACTTTTTGCTACGTTCAAGTCTCTTCTCAATCCTCCACCACCGCCATCAGCTACTTCACTGTCAGCAGATGACTTTGCAACATTTTTCACTGAGAAAGTTGCTAAGATAAGTGCTCAGTTTGATGACCCTATAAGAAGGACTCTGCCTGGTGTTAGCATGATGCCATCATTGGACTTTTTCTCTCCTCTTGATGAGGAAGCGGTCTCTCAACTGCTTCAGCGAAGCCGTCCAACAACATGCCCTTTGGATCCTGTCCCGTCTACTCTCCTGCAGTCTATAGCACCCGCTATTATACCGGCAGTCACACATGTATTTAATACTTCACTCAGTTCTGGAATAGTTCCTTCTTCTTTTAAACAGGCAAGAATTACACCTTTGCTGAAGAAAAGTACACTTAATTCAACTGATGTGAAGAACTACAGACCTGTCTCCCTTCTTCCCTTTTGGAGAAAGTGGTCTTCAAGCAAATATGTGACTTCCTCTATCAGAATAACCTACTAGACCCTATGCAGTCTGGTTTCAAGAGTGGTCATTCTACTGAAACTGCTCTTCTATCTGTGACTGAAGCATTGAGAGTAGCTAAGTCCTCTGCTCAGTCATCAGTGTTAATTCTGTTAGATTTATCTGCAGCCTTTGATACGGTTAACCATGACATTCTCCTTTCTACACTATATGAACTGGGAATTTCTGGGAAAGCTCTTGACTGGTTCAAGTCTTACCTTAAAGGGCGTTCTTTTAGCGTGTCTTGGCAGGGACAGATATCAAAGTCTCATGACCTCACTACAGGAGTCCCCCAAGGATCAGTATTAGGGCCCCTCCTTTTCTCTATTTACACCACTTCTCTAGGTGGGATTATTCGCTCTCATGGATTTGAATATCATTGCTATGCGGACGACATTCAACTTTTCCTATCCTTCCCACCTGAGGACTCTAGTGTTTCCCATCGGATCTCTGCATGCCTGAAGGACATTTCAATCTGGATGAAGGATCAGCACCTTCAGCTTAATCTTTCCAAAACTGAGCTCTTGGTGTTTCCAGCAAAAACAGCTATTCCCCAACAGATCAATATCCAGCTTGATTCATCCTCACTGACTCCAACTAGATCGGCACGTAACTTGGGTGTCATAATTGATGACCAACTTACTTTCTCTGAGCATGTTGCCTCAATTGCAAAGTCATGTCGGTATACCCTGTACAACATTAGGAAGATCAGACCTTATCTGACACAAGATTCCACTCAGCTTCTTGTACAGGCAATGGTTATCTCCAAGCTGGACTACTGTAATTCTCTGTTAGCTGGCCTACCTGCTTGTGTATTAAGACCACTACAGTTGATTCAGAATGCTGCAGCACGACTGGTCTTCAATCAGCCAAAGAGGACACATGTAACCCCTCTCCTAGTTACTCTCCACTGGCTCCCTATACTAGCCAGAATTAAATTTAAATCTCTCACTCTGGCCTATAGGACACTGACTGGATCTGCTCCCAGCTACTTCAGTTCTTTAATCACGATGTACATTCCCAACCGCCCATTGCGATCTTCTGAGGAGCGTCTGTTATGTCGACCAACCATACATGCTAGGTCAAATTGTAGATCCTATTCTTCAGTGGTTCCGTGTTGGTGGAATGAGTTGCCCAGTGCTCTCCGTTCCAGCAACAGCTTTGGATCTTTTAAGAGGGGTCTTAAGGCATATTTGTTTAATATGCACTTAGTCCTTTGAGTTTGTGATGTGTTTTGTATAATAGTATTGTTTTGTTATAATTTGTCCATTGATAGAATTTGACATTTATTTTGCTATTGTCCTTAAATTTAGCCATACCATGCTTTAGTTATTATTATATATAATTAACTGAGTGACTTATTTGATTGCTATTCTCATTTCACTGTTTTATTTCTCATTAGGTTAGTGCTTAAAATTATTGTTTTACTGATAATATTACTATTCTCCCTAGTTTGTAATTGTTCACTGTTAATTTAATTTGTATTGTTATTTATTTGTATGTCGCTTTGGACAAAGGCGTCTGCTAAATAACCATAACCATAACCATAACCATAACCATACTGCATGCTAGCCCAGCTCCTTAGCCACTATGCCCTTACTGTACATGCCTACTGAAGGCCTTTCTGGCCTCTCCTTCTTGAAGCAATAATACTGGACGCCCTGAAATGATCCAGCATACACTGTACTCGACTAGATGGCACTGATCTCTCACACTTGTCTGAGGTACAGTAGCTACAGTAACTATATGGGACTGACAGTGGGAGGTGAGCTTGAGATCAGTCATTTGACATAATTCATCAAATTGACTTTCATGTATCTACTGTATATTGATTTGTTTCCTCCTTTCTATTGCCTGCACCTTGGTATGGAGGAGTAGCCATAAGACAACTCAGAGTTGTTCGTGTTAGAGTCTGAGATCAAGCTGAACATATCATTGTAATCTACTGCACACAATTGTATGAAGTAGATTTGGATCGGTCACAACTCACCTGGCTGGATCACCTGGCTGGGTGGGGCAGTGTACAGTATGTGCCAAAGGCACACCCAGGTATGCACGCCACTGACTGGCATACCGCTGTATCAGTAGGCCTAAGTCTAAGTCATCATCTGGGACAGCGTCTAACAGTTTTTTCCAGCGTAGTGGTCATCAGTGTTGGGCGTAAGTATAATGGCGTAAGTAACGGCGTTAATTTGTCAGTAACAAAGTAATCTAATTAATTACTTTTCTCATCGTTGCAACGCCGTTATCGTTACTGAGAATTTAAAGCGTCACGTTACTACAATTTGGTTGAATGATGCGCGTTCACTGGATAACATAGGAATACCCTCCCCTGAGCTAATAAAAAAATTATATTACTAATCACCCTGATGAGCCTAACTAGTTTGACATGTTTTCTTGTTCTTGAACTTGACAGTAGGCTATAGCTACCTACTGAACATCAGAATGGAATGTGGAAATAATTTCATTCATAGGCCCACTTCATATCCTACTTCAGGAGGAAAGAAATGACTTGAATAGGTTACTCACCAAATCTAAGCCATTTCATTTCTGCACATACTGTAGCATAGCCGACCAAATTTGCCACAATAGCTTATAGGCATAATAGTAACAAGCCTGTAAATGCGCACTTTCTCTCTGTCTCTGTCGGATTTAACGCCCCTCTATAGCTTCTCTCACAGGGCTACTTCACTGAAACTGAACGTTATCTTCAAAGGAGGACCCTATACATATTTAAAAATTGTATTTTATTTTATTTTTTAAGGCCTCTGATATCGGGGGCTACCTTACAGTAAAATGAATTACATGTCTCTGCTGCATAGCCTATATAACTCCTCAGGACCGTTCAACTGGAGAAGGGGTTGTTATTTACTCCCTTAGATTATTGCAAATATAGACTTGTTTGCGACTTCTGAACAGTTTTGTAAGTGTTACTTTGTTACTGTAATATTTGGGAAACTGCGAGTAAGGGGCCGCGACCGCACAGCCCAGGCTGCTGAAGTGCCGCGAAAGCGCAGCAAATCGACAGAAACAATACATTTAAGCTCACAATATTCAGACCGGCCCAAAACGTTAACGGTCCACCGGGAATCCTCCCGCATCTCCTGATTAGCCACCCCGGGCCTGGGCTGGATGGGCGGATGCCATGCGCACGCTCTGACTTCCACCCACTGATCTATAAAGAATAATTGTTTTTATTCTTCAATCAGTTAGTAGGCTATAAATATCTTTGACGTTAAAGTTAAAACATTACTTTTACAGTGTGGTAACTGAGTTACTAACTCAATTACTTTTTGGCAGAAGTAATTTGTAACTGTAACTAATTACTTTTTAAAAGTAAGATGACCCACACTGGTGGTCATATAGTGATTGTCAAAGTTTTTTTTTTTTCTTCTTCTTTCCCCATCATCTACATCCTGAATTTTTCGTCAACGATTGGAGCACTTCAACTCTGCGCAGTAATATCAGTAACTGCATGGGCCTGATTCTACATCATCGCCAATCTAACATTGTTTGTATGAGCACTGCACTAGTTCGAGTTAATGCTAGGTTAAAACTGAGCACAATCAAAAACGGAAACTCACAGGTAACTGAGAATGGCATCAAATATTGCCCCTGGCTGGTAAAATGTTTAGTTGTTGCCACACAGTGAAATTAATTTCATTGCCTCGAGACTCATACTATGCAACAAACACGTTGTAGTTTTGTATTGTCATTGCATTTTAAATTAAATAAATAATGAATTTTAATATAAACATATAATGATTAATTGAGTCAATCATTAATTCTCCTGACGATCGACTAAGAAAATTTCATCGAATGCCCATCCCTAGGGCCGCCTTGATTTCTTGCACGATGTAGGTGTGTCAGAATCTGGGACAGCAGAATATGCATACAGTATGCAGAATATAACAGAAGTGCACAATTGAAACGTGTAAAAAAAGCTTACGCGTGAAGAGGAGAATTCTAGCCTGGAGACCAGACGAGAGAGATGTAAACGAGCGGAAGTATGTAGTCAGGCGGGGGCCAGGCTAGGAGAATTCCCCCATAGTGCGTACATTTTCAAATTGTATTGTAACATTTTCAGATGACACTATTCTCACTTAAGAAGTGTCCATGAGCTGCTGTGGACAAGTTTGTCAACTGGTGAGATGCACACCAACTTCATATTAACACAAGCAAGGGGGGGGGGGGGTATTTATCCATTGATTATCAATAAATGTCTTCATTGGGCATTGTGCAACAGGGCAGTGTGCAATATAAACTGATATAAACTACAGTGCTCACAACAGGGCAGTGTGCAATATAAACTACAGTGTAAGAACGGTGTCACTTGTGCTCAAGCCTTTTTGGTGCTCATGTAACGGATGCCAGTTAGTTAGCTGTGCGTGTGGAACGTTAGTAAACCTTACTCCCCGACACCTCAAGAGCGCTGCTGGCATGACAGCTAGTAGCCTGGGCTTTTAGCTGGATTGTTAGCGCGCTTGACTACCGATCCATGGTGCTGCTGTGTCGCAGGTTCAAGTCCAGGTGGGTGCAGGCTGGACGCGGGGGTTCGGGTTCCACACAACGCAGGTTGCGCTCACAACCTAGACTAAACCCAGAGATGACCGGAGCACTCAGATTACTTATGAACTTATTTTATTGTGGTGCACAATCGACTGACGTTTCGACGCACTGCGTCTTCCTCAGTCAAACCATACTGGCAACATTACACAGTTAATAAAGACCTCTCTCCCCTCCTCTTCCATGACATTGGTTAGTAATGAGGGGTGTGTAAAACCAGCAATTAACCAGTGCCAGCACTCATTTAAAGAAAAGTGGGCATCAATCATTAGTCAGTGTGAATTAGAAATACAACAATTAAATTAAATTAATTAACAATTCAAATTAAATTAAATTAAAGATGACATAATCAGAGAAAACAAGACAGACGGTTCTTCATTTAGACCATAGGGCTCAACTGTGCTGAGTGTGTGAATCCAAAAGGCTTCTCTTTGGAGTAACCGTTTTATAATGTCTCCCCTCCAGGAGACATTAAAGGTTCATCTCTTATCTTACCATACATCATGACATCAACATCAAAATTGACTCCTTGTCTGTTGCACCTACCAAGGCTGCAAGAAATGTAGGAGTTGTTTGTGACAGCCAACTAACCTTCTCTGATAATGTGGCCTCAGTAGCACGGTCGTGCCATTTCACACTCTACAACATACGGAAAATCAGGACTTACTGTGCTTGACTCAAGATGCTACCCAACTCCTGGTACAGGCAACAGTCATCTCTCAACTTGACTACTGTAATGCCCTCCTGCAGGTCTCCCAGCCTGCGCTGTAAAACCCCTTCAGATGATCCAGAACGCAGCGGCGTGCGGCGTGCCGTAATCTCCAGCTCTGCTCCCACCTACTTGAAAGCCCTCATACAGGTATACGCTACCACCGTTGCGTTCCTCAGCTAATGAAGGTACCACCAGTATGCTCAGGCCAATCCAAACCTTTTTCATCTGTTGTTCCTCGTTGGTGGAATATAATACCAGCTCCTACTAGAGACCTTACATTACAAACATGACTTAAAACATGACAAACACTTTAAGCCTTTTACAGCTTGAGACAGGCACCAACTGGTGGTGGAGGAGTGGTGGTGGAGAAGTCAAAGTCGGCTTCCTGAAAGTAGCGAGGAAGGTGAGTTAGACACAGTTTTTTAAGAAGCGCATCCACTTCGTAGCAGGCTAATTGAAGCAATGTGACTGAATTCAGTGTGATTGGTTAGCAAATTAAATAATTAACTATGATGTGCAATTTACAAATAGTACTTCTTCTGGCTCTGCATAAAGTGAGTGGCCTCTGATGAAGAATCTTGCTCCGCCTTAAAAATCTTTGGTAACATATGCCGTTCATAACTTGCTAACAATTGCTTAGAAATTGCTTTCATGTGACTATGAATCTTTCCTGTAGAACTTCGCTAAAGCTACCACTGACATATGTAAGTCACTTTGGATGAAAAGTGTCTAAATTAATAAATGTAAATACTCTACTATACTCAACAGTCAACTATCGCACTCAACTATACACATCAACAATAAACAATCAATCTCAACTATACTCAACAATACTCAACTACAACTCCAAATCAGAAAGATTTGGGACGTTGTGTAAAATGCAAATAAATACCCATATTTAACTGCAAAAAGGACATAAACTACATATAAAATGTTGAAAATTACAGTACATATACAGGCCTATGACTATTGAAAACATGTTTGAATATGATGCCAGCAATGTTTCCAAAAATGCCCTTTTTGCAGCTAAATATGAGTTTACGAAATGTGTAGTGTGTTGGTCCACGCACTCACTGATCATGTATTCTTTGGATGTTAATATCCCTAGTTTGATTCATAGTGATAGTAGGCTAACTAATGTTACTAGAGAATGTTACTATCAACAGCTATAGATTCCTGCTGTTCCACATGTTATCTGCAGTGTATTATTCATCTCTATCAGTCAGACTGTGTTGCAAAACAGTAGGCTACTTACCATCACTGGCATGTTCAATTGGACCATTCTGGTCATGTAACTGACGCCATCTTACTACCGCATTCTTGTACCTAGTAATAAATAAACATGATGATCAGACAGGCAGTAAAAATATATACTGTATGTAGAAATGGAAATGAGCTTTAATGAATAATTACCACTGTTGTTACACTTTGATCAGATTCTTGATTGAGAAAGCATTTCAATTGATGCATGACTGCAAAATAAATAAATGCAAACAAAATTAATAATTTGAAAAATTAAATGGAAGAATTAACAATTAAACTATTGAAATTATTGAAAAGAAACGTGTCTATGTGTGTGTGTGTGTGTGTGTGTGTGTGTGTGTGTGTGTGTGTGTGTGTTACAAAACCATGTTAAAAAAGAGAAACACAATGTCTGAACAATTGTTTTTATATTCTTGAAAATGGAGACCATGATAACAGTCGGCTTAAATTATATATATATATAAAATATATATATATATATATATGTATGTATGTATGTATGTATGTATGTATGTATATATACTGTATATACTATATATATTTATATTTAATAAATTAAAATCAACAATTTTTACCTGTTTGATTTGGTGACAGGTGTTTCCTTCGTAATATTGAGACGCCTACCAGAACCCCACATAAAGCAGCTAAGACTAGAACAGCAACCAGACTGAATACGATGACAACAGTGATTTCTCTTTCAGCACATTCAGTGTCATAAGAAGTTGATCCTTCACTTATGAGATAAAGTCCCAACACCTCACACCTACAGAGGTCACATAAATAATTACAGTTTAGATACATGACTAACAGCATAGAGTTTAATCTAAACCTGGAAACATGTACACTGTATGAACTCACTGTGTGTGTGGTCTGCAGGATTTGAATGATCCATTTGAGTATGTGTTGTTGCCACAGTCACCACACACAGTATCTGAAGATGATGTACCTGCATAAAGTTACAGATATTAAAAGAAGGTTGGTAAAAAACAACTACGGTGATATTTAATGCATTGCCTTTCTTTCTGGTCATTGTGTGTGTGTGTGTGTGTGTGTGTGTGTGTGTGTGTGTGTGTGTGTGTGGGCGTGTGTGTGTGTGGGCGTGTGTGTGTGTGGGCGTGACAGAGTGCCTCACACTGATATCCTCAGGAGAACAGGCTGCAAGAGCATTGAGGCCACCATCACCCAGCACCAACTGCGGTGGCTGGGGCATGTGATAAGGATGCCCTACAAAGTTGCCCTGCCCTGCAAAGTTCTTTATGGCCAGCTACACCAAGGCCAGCGCTCTGCTGGAGGCCAGAGGAAACGCTTTAAAGACCAAGTGAAGACAGCGCCTAAGAAGTGCAAAATCAAGCCAGGGGACCTGGAGAGCATGGCTGCTGACCGCAACATCTGGCGGCAGCTATGTCTAGATGGGACCCAAGCACTGGAGGAGGAAAGGACAGTCAGGAGACAGCAAAGACGGCTCAAGAGGAACACATCCACGAATGCCAGTGACACCAACACCATGTTTACATGCCCCATCTGCAATAGAGCTTGTGGATCCAGGATAGGACTATTCAGCCATCAGAAGACTCACCGTTAAAAGTCAGATGTGGACGTCATCATCGGATTCGATGGACAACCACAAGCAAGCAAGTGTGTGTGTGTGTGTATGTGTGTCTGTCTGTCTGTGTGTGTGTGACCTCATTGTCCTTCTGTCTGTTATAGTATTACAGAATATGCTAACCTGTTTGATTGATGTACTGTCCTGGTGAGCACTTGGTGTGTTCCACAGCTCCTCTGCAGCCATCTTGGATTGGGTCAGTGCAGTAGTGTCCTTCCAGAGGCTCACACAGTGTGTCTGAGGTGGAGCTGCATGACCTCTTCACTCTTAGACCTGCACCTACATTAGATCACAGTGATTATAGTTCATAAAAGAAACATTTAAATTGCAATCAATAATGCAAAGACTGAAATGCAATAACAAATAAAACAATAACAAAACTGCAAAAGTATTGACTTACTGGAGTCACAAACTGTGCAGGACCAACATGACACACGTCCATTGGGTGCATCAGTGTAGAACGATGACGGGCACGGAACACATGATGTACTAGTGAGCTCTGTGCAGTGTCTCCGAACATAATAACCTTTATACCAGAATAACAAATCAAGCATTCTGCGTTAGTTATGGCAAGCCGCGTAGTCAAGCCCGCTATCAGCTGTCAGTTTCTTATTGGCGATGCCCAGCCCACATCAGCTGTTCCACTCGGCTGGACGTTCCATTCGCTTGCAAGTAGTCTCTCTCATAAGGTCTCAAAAGATCACTGTATTCTCTGCTCGCTGCTTTGCAACCCACCTCCTCCCCAGCTTCACCTCAAAGTGGTTTAACTTGAAATAATTAAATACTGATGTCATTGATGCTTGCTCTGTTGTGTATTTGTGACAGAAGTATGCCTCGATGCAGCTGGCAGGACGTGCCATACATGATTTGCATTGAGCTCCATGAGCATCAAACCAGCTAATAGGCTAACTGGAATAAACACCATGCCAATCTCTAGCTATGGTGAAGGGTATGTGATTATGTGGGGCTATTTTAATTCCAAAGGCCAAGGGAACTTTATCAGGATTCATAACCTGGATCCATGAAATAGCTGGCCTTGTAGAACCTGAAACATCCTCCTGCTCCTACGGGAATTTAACATAGGGGTCAAATACTTATGCCCCTTAAGAAAGAACATTTATTTATTTACGATACATTTTTCAATCACAAAGAAAATTGGTGTCCTTAGCGGTTGGATTTTTACTCATCTTTTTAATTAAGGCAAGATCAATTGTCAAAAGATGATTTTATATTTATCTTTTTAGTCAACTTTAGCATGGGGTCAAATACTTAGTCTCCCCACTGTATATAAAATGGGTTTATGCCATTCATACATTGTGTACTATGTCAGAGTGCTCCTTACCAGGGAGACACATGGGGCAGCACTCCTGTCCTATAAGGTATTCAGCTTCTCCACAGGCAGTAGAGACCCCAGGCACAGTCATGAGGAGCATCACAGCAATAATCACCATGGCCTCCTCTGGTTGGGGTGCAGTCGACTTCAACACAGTACTGTTGTCTATGGGGTGCCACGCAGTATTTTGCTGCCAATTCAAGGTAAGCCACATCTACAGCGAAACTATCATACAAATCAAACAACACAAACACGTTTTATACGTTTCAAATCATATATTGTGATTTATGATATTATTTAGTTTAAATAAAACCATATTCATTCAATAATCAGTAATGTAAATGTTCACAGAACAATCCACTTAATCATTGACATAGAATTGAAAATTAAAAATATATTTAACAAAATGGAAAAGTATAAGACACTGGGCACTACAGAGTGGGCTGATCTCAGTGCAGAAATGGTTATACAAAATGAAACCTGTTTGAGTCATTACTCACTCGGATCTTTCACCTTTGTCTTTAAATTAAGCCATGAGAAGGAATCAGATTTGAATCAGATTCGTCTGCAGTTTGAACGCAGCCAAATCGATAAAGCCCTCCCTCAGAAACAACTGATACAGTAGGTAGGTCTGCAAAAATAGCACAGAGGCCAATCACTTGCCTGTCATTCTCTCTCAATAGGTGCGTTTCCATACAACTTCCTAGTGCATATTTTAATTATTCGAATAAGACATCCTGGTTGGAAACCTGTGATGGGCGCAAACAAACTTCTAATGCTCATAAATATTTGATTCGCTATAAGGGGGTGGATCAAATCTCGGTGCGCATTAGAAGTTTTTGCGCATTTCACAGGTTTTCAACCGGGATTTCTAAACGATTCTCCGGATCTCAGTCTTGCTGAATCTAAACCTCTCCGCCCACTGTTCGCCAGTGAAGTGCGACTTGAAATAATAATAATAATAATAATAATAATAATAATAATGAACTGTTGTTCTCAAGTGCATGTGGTGGTATGGGAAGATGCCACCACCCAAGTGCGCATTAAAGTCTCCGCCTTCTCCTTGAAATCGATCATAATCTAAATATTTTCATAATGACGGAATTATATTAATTATTTCAACCGAAAAGAAGAGGGCGTCCATTTCACTCGACGAGAAATGGAAACGATGTTGGAAACGGTGACTAAATGCGCATTGCCACGAATACGCATCACTAATTGCAATTGGCATGAGTTGGAAAGAAACGTAACTTCTTGCCACTTCTTTTCTATCAACCTAGCATGAAATCGACGATAGTCTTACTCGAAATCACACGATTCACGTGAATTATGTTGATTAAATGATAATAGGTAATTTGGTGTGCTAGTTTATAATCGCAAAATCATTAGTTCGTTAGAAAATGGCGTGCTTACCAAAGAAGTGAGAAACAAGTACGCAGGCAGTGCTGAAGAAGGCCACTTCAGTTTTCGTAAAATGAAAGGAACAAAGTCCAGCTGGGAGAAACTTGGAAAACGTAAATAAAATTGTTATTCATAAATAAATGGAAAGCAAGTGGTGAAAACTGTAGTGATTCCACAGGAATTATTTCCCTCTTCCCTGCTTTTTGCGTGGCATATGACGGACGAGCAGTCTTCAGGAAGTAACTATGATTTTTTTCACACAAACATGCGGGCTTTGCAAACAAATACTGCATCACCATTGACGTCACTGTCAAGTCGCATCCACCTTATTCTGATATCTTGATATCAAACTACAGTGCCCAATACCAATGAGCTTTTTCTGTAACCTACCTGCTGAAAAAAACAGCAAGAAACCAGCGTATGCTGGTAGCTGGTTTTAGCTGGTTTTAGCTGGTCTTTGCTGGTTTTCTTCCAGCTATTGCTGGCCTTTGCTGGTGTAGCTGGTTAGGCCACCAGCTAGACATGCTGGCGTGACCATCTGAGGAAGCTGGTTGTGCTGGTGTGACCAGCCTGCCATTTGGGATACAGCTGGTTTAAGATGGTCATGCTGGTGGTGACCAGCCTGTCAAGCTTGACAGAGATGGTCAAGCTGGTTTTCTAGAATGACCAACATAAGCTGGCCTGGTCAGTAAAAACCAGCAATGTAGACCAGCAACACCAACTAAAATGACCAGCTTGAGGTGGTACGACAATCAAAACCAGCTGAATTACCATCATAAGCTGGGTAAACCACCTGAAGGTGTGTTTTCGCGAGAGTTTTACTGGTCTTGCTGGTTAACCATCATAGGGTGGTCAAATAAGCTGGTTAACAAGCTGGTCAACCAGCAAACCACCTTTAGCTGGTCAGGCTGTTTTTTTCAGCAGGGTAGTTAGCCAACTAGTGAACCCATTGTTCTACTCTATGTAACTAGTGAGAGTCAAAATGCTTCTACTACTTAGCACAAAAAGTAAGGACATTTGTGCTTGTTAGATTATTTCTCTGTAGTAAAAATGCTTTTTGGCTGTAAATCTGACCACTGCAACTGTTAGTGTAAATTCCCTCTCAAATTATTCATTTGTAAGGAACAAGCACACACACACATACACACACACACACACACACACACACACACACACACACACACACACACACACACACATATACATACACATGTACATACACACAGGTACGCACACACTCACACACGTGTGCGTACACACACGCACACACACACACACACACGTATAAGCACACACATACACACACAGTAGACAGGCAGGCATACGCACACACACACCTGCACACGCACGCACACATACACGCATGCACAAAACACCCACACACATGCAAACACACATAAATACACAGACACACACACACACACACACCCCATTACCCACACACACTCACAAGTGAACATCAACTCGATGAAATGAGACATAAGAAACTACAAATTCGACTTGCTTGATGTCGCAACACACTTTCATAAAATCATGCACACTATCTTACTAGTGTGCATGTGCACTAGTGTAAAATACTAGAGTGTAGTTCTTAGCCTATAACTATGCACAAATATATTAGACTGTAATGAAACCATGATCAGACTGTTGGCCACATTACAAGTATTAATTCAAGGCCAGACATGAATATGTTATATTGACAACATACATTTACAGAGATTTCATAGGTGACCCTCAAGTTTGGAAGGAGAGGAGGCTGCGGGTGTTACTTACAGTAATAAGGTGCCGGCCACAGCCAGTTCAGAGGTTTCGTCTTCTCTGTATAAAGGCGGCCTGGGGAGTTGAGCAGAATCTTCCAACGACTCAAGTCCATGAATCGTGGGAGCAGATATAGAATATCACATCTCTAGTACAAGATCACATTACAGTGTGTGAGAATAGCAACAGTGTTTTGTGTTTTCAATGAGCCGGGCATGTGTGGAATGTGGGTGGAAAAGACAGGAAAACATTTTTGGTATCTGAATTTGAAAAAATTTCATATAAAATAAATCATTAGCTTGTACAAATATCAACTTGAGGAGTAAATATGTAAATGACTGATGATATTAGTTAATGGATAAGTAATTTTGTTTATCTAATGTATGTTCAAAAGCTTCATATGGAGTTTACATAATGGGGCCCCCCATTGGTCATAAAAAAACAATAATTTCTTAACATTTACATAAGAGAATGAACATTAAATTTAATTGGTCCAAAATAAATATTCAAAGCAGTAGCAAGGCGTTGATTGGGTAAATATGGCGGAGTTCATGAGGTCAAAGTGACTGTATAGCCTAGGGGCCCCTGGCCACCTTAATCCGCCCCTGAATCCATGGTATGTGAAATTAAAAAGAAAAGCAAATTTGTTCATCCCAGCAGTACAAATTCTTCAGTTTGTTGAAGAATGATCACCCCAGTGCATAAATCAGGGGAAAAAGATTTAGCAAGTAACTACAGACCTATTGCCATCCTCCCAGTAGTCTCAAAAATTTTAGAGAAGATTATAGCTGAGCAATTAATGGAGCACTTAGAGTCTAATCAACTGCTTTATCCACAGCAGTTTGGATTTAGACAGAGATATTCAACAGAGTCAGCAAATTGTTATCTGCTTGAGAAAATCAAAACTTCTCTGGATAAAGGACATGTTGTAGGGGCAGTGTTTTTGGATTTAAAAAAGGCCTTTGATACTGTTAACCACAGTGTAGGCTATTACTCAATAAATTAACGGAGTGTCTACTTGCACCCCGGGGGCAAATAGCCTAGGCCCCATAGCTGAGCTATTTACACCCTGTGACGTAACAACAAAAGAAACGGACCATCTTGGCAGGAGATGTCCTATCTAAGTCCTAAATCTAACAATTTAGGATTATTAAAACAATATTTTAGATGGGAAAGTGGTGCTAAATTTCCACAAAGTTTGCTCAGTGAACGGGTAAAACCGTCCGTTTGTCAGCGAAATCAAGAAATGCAATCTATTAGTTTGTTTACCGTTACCTAGCAATCATAATTTAAATTCAATATCTCCCACTTTTACAGAATGGGCTGTAGTGTAGTGGGTATGTGATCGGACTTCAGCCCAGGGATTCATGGTTCAAATCTCTGCATAGGCAATGTCTTTTTTTTCATGGTACGAACGACTCTGTCTTTTCTTAGATGACGTTACCTCGCGGCAAATAAAAGCTTGTGCTTTTTGAACCTGTCAAAGATAAACTAGTTTTATTTCAGTTTTGTACAGTTGAGTAGAAGTTTAAGTCAACAGTGGCAGCGCTGCCTTGAAGACAGCTCAGAAAATAACTCTCTGAACTAGCTTGCCTTTGATCAAGCTACCACATGACCACTCATCAGCCTAATATTTGTATAATCACTTCCATATATTGTAAGTTACCCAGACATGGCGAAACAGCTAAAAACTGTAGAGCTGGTAAATAGCCTACAGGCCTATTGACAGTGTACAAGTACATGGATGTTAGACATCGGGTGTAAATAGCATTGTTGATTAGACACACCCGGGTGTAAACAGTAATGTTGATTATTTGCACCCGGGTGTAAATAGTATTGTGGATTATTTGCACCCGGGTGTAAATAGTATTGTTGATTATTTGCACCCGGGTGTAAATAGTATGTGAGTGTCTATTTGCACCCCTGGTTTTTGCACCCCTGGTGCAAATAGCCTTGACCACATAGCTGAGCTATTTACACCCTGTGACGTAACAACAAAATATTATTATTGACTATGGACATCTGGGTGTAAATAGTTACTGACTATGGACACCTGGGTGTAAATAGTATTATTGACTATGGACACCTGGGTGTAAATAGCAACAATGGCTATTTGCCCTATGCATGAATAACAGTGTAACAGTGATCGCTATTTACAAATACCGGGTGCAAATAGCATCTGCCATTATAGACACCCCGGGTGTAAATAGTAATATTCATAATTTGCACCCTGGGTGCAAATAGCATCTGCCATAAATTAAAGCAATTCAAAATGTCAACTGAAGCTTTGAAATGGCTCAAATCGTACCTGGAGGGTAGGCAGCAGTGTGTTAGGGTTAATGGTGTAAAGTCCAGTATGCTTGCAAACAGCATGGGTGTACCACAAGGATCCGTCCTTGGTCCACTGCTGTTCACAATGTACATTAATGACCTTCCAAGCTGCTGCCCAGGTATCAATTGCCAGATGTATGCTGATGACACCATAATTTATGTGTCCACTAAAGCATCCAGCCTGGCAGGCAAGCACCTGACACAGGCTTTATCAGGCATCTCGGAATGGCTTGAGTTATCCCACCTAACTCTTAATGTAAAAAAACGGTGTCTATTTGCTTTTCCATGCGTGACAGGCCAGAACATGAACTATTTGAGGTCAGGATTAAGGGAGAAATCACTGAAGTAGTGAGTGAAGTGAAATACTTAGGGATCATTCTAGACAAACATTTAAAATTTCACAGTCAGGTTAAGTACATTTGTCATAAGGCCAAACCAAACTTAAACTGTTTTCGTTTTATCAGAAGGAACCTGTCACACCAAGCAGCAAAACTATATATGCATGCAATGATTTTCTCTCATTTATCATATTGCATCACATCATGGTCACAGGCTTCCTCAACCACAATGAAACCTATAGTCCTAATTTACAAGCAAGTAATACAAATCATGGATCAGAAACCACTGAAATGGCATCATTGCCACATTTTAAGGAAACACAACCTCCTCACTTTTGAAAATTTCATAAATTTTAGTATACTAAGATTCTTTTTTAAATGTCTTAATAACCATGCACCAAGACTGTTCACTGATGTGGCCATTAGGCGTCAGAGCTCTCACAGAGCGACCACACGAGCCTCCACCTGTGGGGATTGTCTCGTCCCAAGATGCAGGACCTCTTTCTGCCAGTCTGCTGTCTCTGTGAAGGGTGCCAAACTCTGGAACTCTCTATCCACTGAACTAAAACTGGAACCCAACAGTAAAGCTTTTAACAAAGGACTCAAACAATGGCTAAAATCAAAACAACAGTGCTCACATGAATAGTTTGTAAGTGGCCTCTGCTAATTTATTTATGTTTCTTAAACTGGAAATTACCTGCATTTCCTATTTTTTTTATTTTTTCTTTTGATTTGTTGTTTTTCTTATCTTGTCTGTCTTTTCCTTTTTTCCTTCTTGATCTTATTCTTTTTAAAAGCCGCCTATGGACAAGTGTTGCGAATTAGCACCTGTGCTAAAACACTCATATCAATGCATCTGGTTTGTCCAATGTAATTGCTATGTCCATACCAAATAAACATTAATAATAATTTGTATCATTAATAGAAAATGCACGTGTGTGTGTATGTGCTGAATCACTTCTGGACATTACATCAGAACTCTGTTGGGACTTGATCAACAAGTTTTACTGAAAGAGAAAGTGTGTTGATAAAGTGAGTTCCTAATCCAACAAATGTCACCAGTTTTTGTCACCATGTTTTGCAGCATGAGTCTATGCACAACATCCTTCTGCTCTTTGTGCTTTGTAATTTAACAGGGAAATATTTACAGTGCGCTACTGCCCTCCCCTTCAGCCCTGATGACCGTCATGTGTTGTTCCGGGTAATGACTGTAGCAGGTTTTGCAGGCTCAGGCAGTCTGGTTGTTCATTGTACCAAAGGACAATAGCTTGGTACTGTACATCCCACTCACTCCAAAGTAGAGGGATATGTTTGATTGGCATTGAACTCAATGAGCATCAAACCAATAGGCTAACTATAAAAAACACCATGCCACCACCATGTGTATGGTGAAGGGTATATGATGATGTGGGGCTATTTTTATCGATTCTAAAGGCCAAGGGAACTTCTCCAGGATGCATAGTGTCCTGGATCCATGAAATAACTAACTCTGCCTGCCTCTATGGGAATTTAACATAGGGGTGTACTCAGTTATGCCCCTGCATTTTAATGAAGAACACACTTCCCATGTGCTATACAAAACTAAATTCACAACAGCAACTGATTTATTCAGAAAAATAAATATTTGTGGTTCCAATATTGATTGGATTGAGTTCTTTTTGCATATCACTGTATTTTCACTCTTATAGATTTAGAGTAACAGTGACTAAATGATAGACATACGTTTATAATACTATGGAAAAAGTGTCTATGATGTGAGACAAATGCTTGCTTTTGTGATATGTTTTTCAATATTTTGAACGCTGTGTTTGATTTTGCAAGATAGGGGACACTTTTTGCATTTTGTTTGAGCAATTATTGAATTTGTGTGTATAGAGCTTTGAAAAAAACAGATAGAGCTTTGAAAATGTTTGTAAGCAATTGAAAAAAAACTGTAAAGGCATAAATGCTTTTGGTCTATGGCCTGTGCTGTTGTAACGTCAAATGACGTGCCCCAAAAAGAGATCATATGGAAATGAATGACAAGCTAGCACAGGTCTGTATGGGATGATGCTTTGTGAGCCAAAGTTTAAGGCAACATTAAGACAACAAATTTAGCAACAAGTTCAACAGACCTAAGTCGCGTGCAAACACTGCTTGCACTAATGTATAGGCCATGGAAAGCAGAATGGTTTCCGACGGACCGACCGACCCACGGACTGACAGCGGCGTATAGAGTCGCTGCACGTGACTAATAACAAGAATTTATTTCCAGAGAAAATGGCAAAGTGTGCTTGCTTCGAAGCACCGCGAAAGTGCCCTGGCAGGAGACGCGACCGCAGCCCTCACATCAAGGCGCGAGTCGACATGCAAAAGATTGGCCAAGGACAGGTACAAGGCTGCTTCACATTTGGCAGGAGACGCGACCGCTTGCCCTCACATCAAGGCGTGAGTCGACATGCCAAAGTTTGGCCAAGGTACAAGGTCACTTCCCATTTGGCAGCGTTGCCTTTGATTGCTGAATTTTACACTGACATGAATGACTACCCAGCTTCATCATTGGTATGTCCCAGAGCATCACCAACGTAAAAATGTAGACTTCATTTTAACCCTTTCATGCGCAACGTCCACATGCGTGGACAGTAACTTTAACTCTGTTTTCTACTTATGTATCATGTTGATATACACCAATCCACTTCAGGGCAGTTTTAGTAGGTCCTTGGCAATATATTAACAATATGTTTCATCTTATATTTGGAATATTGGCTGCTTGATGACATCATCAATTCAACATGAGTGACAGTAATGGCCATATGCTGAATGCTCCAGGCATATCTGTAAAAAGCTAGTACTCAAGAAGGCAAAATCATGTAAAAAAAAATATTATGCTGTACAGGAGAGTGTGTTGAACAACTCTATGTTTTCAGAAATTAAATCGGATGTAAAATAGAGTTTGTAGACCCTAAAAAGCAACTGTCCACGTATGTGGACGTTGCGCAACAGAGGAGTTAAATGGCCAAAAATTAGATTTTGTAACTAGGACTTTTTTTTTTTTTTTTTTTTTTCAAATATGATTTTAATTGCTTTAAATTACAAAGAAACAAACATTTGGTAAACATATTTATAAATAATGACCTAATTACATGTGGTAATGCCAAGGTGGTATGGTAATATGGGGGTAGTAGAGGGTTGGGTGGGTAGTAGAGGGGTGGGTATGAGAGTACTAGAGGTGTGGGTGGATTAGTAGTAGAGGGGTGGGTAGTATGGATGTAGTAGAGGGGTGGTTGGGTAGTGGTGGTAGTAGAGGTGGGTAATATGGGGGTAGTAGAGGGGTGGGTGAGGGTCGGTGAGCAATAATGGGGGTAGTAGAGGGGTTGGGCGGGTAGTATGGAGGTAGTAGAGAGGTGGGTGGGTAGTATGGGGGTAGTAGAGGGCTGGGTGGGTAGTATGGAGGAAGTAGAGGGCCATAGTTTCCACATTTTCTGTCATTACATTTTATCCTTTTTTACCCCTTTGTTGCGCACTGTCCACATACGTGGACAATAACATAACTTCTATATAAAAGCATATTTTTAAAAAATTCCAACTGATTTTCAATATTGGGCTCATATAGAGTAATAAAATCAATACTAAAAAAATCTAGACACTTTTTTTCATAATGTGTGCATGAAAGGGTTAAACATATGAAGAGATATTGGCCAAAATGCATTTTTGCTAGTTGCGGCGCCCCCTAGTGGCCAAATGACACCAAATCTACTGAGTTTACTTTGGATGGTGTCTAATGTCATCCCATTACAGTTTTTTCCAATCGTTTACACACAATTTTGAAAATGGGGCTCTTTTTGTCTAAACACATCACACAATTAACCAAACACAACACCTAATCAGCAGAACATAACAGATTGTTAGCAAAATGAAATATTTCTGTCAAAACAATAAACACATTGATAAAACCTTATACTGTTCTCATATCACTAACACATTCTTTGAATGATTCCACACTGTCGCTGTCTTATACAAACCAACACAATAAATTCAAAACACATCTGTAAAAACCCTCCTCCAATATATGGATGTTATTCAGACATATTGCTTGAGAGCAATAGGATAATTTAGATGACAAAAATATTTTGATGAACCCTCATCAAGCAATGCACAAAACTGATGCTGCAGACAATATTTCTTTCTTTCACTGTACCATATGTTCAGTTACAGTGACAAGTCAATCAACAGAAATTGGCAAAATTATAGTTCTTACTACTGTACTACTGTCTAAAAAATGTACACAAATAAAAAGTCACTGAAGAAAAACTAAAGCAACAATACAAACAAGTAACAACAATACGTAATACTCTAATCACCTCTCCGTCTAGCTGGATCAAGCCATGAGAGTTCATCCACATCACAGGCTATGGGTGCCTCTCATTTGGGCTTTTATACATCCTCCCTCGCTCCTCTGGCCTCGATCCTCACTGATCGACATAAAGAATAATGGGGCGAAAACAATGGGATAGTTTATCCATTGTTAGTTATAGATCAGTGGGAACGCCCCTCGAGGACCGAGCATAACACACCTGAGTGCTGCGTTTTCAATTTCGCATATGTGTGCTTACACACCTGGTGGATGTGATTATTCAATTTGTTCATTAGTGTGGTCATTGGCAAGCCAGGGCTTTGTAATGAGAAGGAAGTACCTAACAATCTTTATCTGTGTCTAAGGTGTTAAAATGTGTTTTACGTTTTGACATTCACTGTGTCTAATGTTTTGCAAAAAGTGTGAAGCTGAATTTGTGCTTAATGTTGTACTGCTCTGCGCAGGTGTTTTGCTTCTTAAGTGCTAAGTATTGTTAAATGTCTGATAACCTTAATTTTAGTGTGTATACGATTGGAAAAAACTGTAAATATGGTTGTGATATGTCAAAGCATTATCGGAATTTGAGCTTACTTCCTGTTTGGCGACTTTACAATAAAATATGATTGCCATGGGCGAACGCTTTGACGTATAGGAAACGAAATGTACACATTTGACAGGTCATGGTCTGTGCCAAGTTTCGTGACAATCGGACAAAATATACAGTCAGGGTCACTTTACTTTCACTTTTGACAAAATTCAAAATGGCAGAAAATCCATCATAGCGGAGTGACGTCATAGTGTGTGTTGAAATTGTCAGCCGCCAACAATTTCAGTGATATAAGCATTATCAAAATCGGCCATACAGATCAAAAGTTACAGGTGTGAACATAGTTCCAACTTTGACAAGTTGGTGGCGCTAGAGCGTGAGAGTTGCCAGCATGAAACTCGGTGCACTCAATCACTGTATTACCCTCTATCATCGTATCAAATTTCATGACTTAACACCTTACGGTTTGGGCTACAGCTTTCCCAAAAGCAAAACGGTTTCCGACGGACCGACATAGCGGCTTATAGAGTCACGCTGCACGCAACTAGAAACCAAAACATGTAAGCGTGGTAAAGTTGGTTTTATATTGGATGTTGGATATTTGACACATTTGAAAAACCTATTCAGCACTGGCTACAAGGGACAAATTTGTGTCAAACCAACATGCACGTGTTACTACAAGGCTTGCCTACATAACACAAAGCTTCATTTGTCAAAAAAACTTATTTTGATTTTTAATGTTGATACATGCTTTTTAATCTATTCTGCGACTTCATTTTTTCACTTACCCATGTCAAACCACATAGGGTGAATTCAGTTAACTGCCCCACACATAACACAAAGCTTCTTTTCTCCAAAAAAATAACCTTTGATTTCATACAACTTTTAAATGTTCAAATGCTATAAATCTATTGTGCGGTCTGACCTTTTGACCTACACATGTCAAAACACATATGGTGAACTCGGCTAACTCTCCTACACATAACACAAAGCTTAATTTCTAAAAACAAAAACACAGTTTGATTTTATATATTTTTTTATGTAAAAACCATGCTTGAAATGCTTTAAATCTATTCTGCGGCTTGACCTTTTCGCCTACCCATGTCAAAACACATCTGATTACCTCACCTAACTGCCCCACACATAACACAAAGCTTTTTTCCCCCAAAAACCCACCCTTTGATTTTATACCATTTTTTAATGTGAAAAAAGGCTATAAATCTATCCTGCGGCTTGACCTTTTTGCCTACCCATGTCAAAACACATCTGATTATCTCAACTAACTGCCCCACACGTAACTCAAAGCTTTTCCCCCCAAAAAACACACCCTTTGATTTTAGAATTTTTTTTTTATGTGAAAAAAGGCTATAAATCTATTCTGCGGCTTGACCTTTTGACCTACACATGTCAAAACACATATGGTGAACTCAGCTGTTTATTCATATGAAGAGGTGATGCTTCACCAATCACCACATCATCAGTAATTGACGTCTCTTAAAAGTGATGTGTAAACATTACATTTCATTACTCCATCCTCCTTACATTCCTTCCTCGTTTCCTTTACTAATCAGACATTAATCAGAAGGAGGGGTTCGGACCGGACAGCAAGGAAGGGAGGTAGGACAATTAGAGAAACGGAATGCATCTTAAATTTGTGTTTCTGACCATTGAGGTGAATACACTTGTCTTGAATTTCCCCTTGGGGATCAATAAAGTATCCATCTATCTATCGATCTTGTAAATACCACATACACCACTAGGTGGTGCTAAATACACACCATATCCAGAGCCTTCAATAGATTGAGTTATGTCAGCTCTGTCCGTAGTTCTGACCACACCCAACTCCTACAGAGGCAACTCTATCATATCTGCAGATGATACCACAGCTACTACCTATTAGACTGCATAATTAAAACAGTTTTGGATGTTCCTTCTCTTCTTTGGTGGCATAGCTGATCTAACCTGACTTTCGCCAGATCCTGTAGTTCGCTGTCTGCTTCACACAAGGATCTGGGACTTCTCGATAGGAGATGTATTTATGAAGGCGGGTCCTTGTAAAACATCCTCGCATGTGATTTGATAAACCACTTGCCTGTTATCTTGACGTGCTAGGCTTCTTCAAGCTCTTGCCAAACCCGGTCGGAAGAAGAGTAAAAACATCCTTGTCACCAATAAATGTCTTCAAAACTATTCTCTGTTAATCTTTTAAAGAATGAATACTCGATAGATTCGACAAAACGGTTGAAATAGCAGAACCAATGTCAGCACAAGACTCCTCGCTGCGTGCCGCCATTGTTATTTGAATCAAACACTCGCTTCAGCGCTCGTGATTGGTTGCTCATTTTTTGAGATCACTGGCAGGGGTTTGGATTGCCCTCGCGTCCAGACCCTTGTGTGGAGCTCAGCGAAACGCCTCTGGTGGAGCATGGCGGAACTACAAGGGTCTGGCGAGAGTCAGGCTATAGCTGATCTACAAAGCACACAAAGGGACAAAATGTGCATGATGAAGGCAAAGGGAATATTGGGAATATGGGAATAAGGGGAACATTTTTTGGGGGGGTTATGTATTGGTAGACATCCCTGATAACTTACACCGACACACTCGCTTGTCTGCTACAGTATGCTGTAACACAGCTGCGCGTGTCAGATAAACTCTATCATCATCTGCAGATGATGCCACAGCAGTCGGTCTGATTTCCAGCCACGATGAGGGCGCTTACAGACCGGAGGTGGAACACCTGGTAGACTGGTGCAGGAGCGCCTGCAGGTGTATGGGCCGTACACATCGTGTGTACCGTCAGGCTACTCAATAACAAGAGAGAATTTCTCCTGTGTGTGTGTATGTGTATTCACACCAAAGTGACCTACCATAAATTCCCAACTCTGCACAGTACCCCATTAACTGCATGACAGATTTGATGTTGTCCAGTCTACAAAGACGTTTCATCATCATTTTTAACTTAACAATTAACTCTACATGCCCTAACACAGTCAGTCTCCTCAATCAGCTTGTTTAGCTACTTGGTGTCAGTGGCTTTCTGCATGCGCAGAACAAACCAGACATGGTTTACAGCATGAGTCGGAATGCACAACCCAATCTGTAAACACTCTCATACCCTTGGCCCTCATCATGACTAGCCCTTGTTGTTCCTGTTAGGCAGTTTCTGTTACTGACGGGTGCAGTCAATTCTGCTAGTTCATTGTGCCATGGAGCAATAACTTGGCAAATCTCCCGTACTCCAACGAAAAAAAAGGATATCTTACCTTGCCTGAACACATTTTACAATTATCATTATAATTGTGTAATATTTGTTTATAATCAGCTGCTGTAGCATGTGCAGTGTGGGGATTTAACCAGTTTTGCTCCTTTTTTTCTGAAGAGAATTTCTGTCAGTGATACCCACAACACCAGTGCACCTGTTTACACCTGACACTATGCTGCCTTTGTCAGTGATTATTCGCCGTTATCCCTGTTTATGTCTGCAATAGACAATGTGCTGTCTGTGACCTTAGTTGCACTGTTGTCAGGCGCTTATATGTCTGCTTTCATTTCACAGCAACCAGTAAAGACCAGTTTCAGCTAGTTCAGCAGGTTCATGATGGGAGCGGTAACCGAAAGAGAAAGAGTGTTAGAGTTAATACAGAACTGAAAGGAATGATAACAGGGGTAATAAGGAATAGACTTGCCTGATAACATATCTTCATAGCATGCTTACTGGCAGTGTGTGACATGAACTCCATTTGACACACAACAACAACCCTACCCTACTTGGTCAACAATGGTCAAACCAAAGTTTATTAAAGGTTTTTCTGTCTTTTCTTTTTTCTTCTGTCTCCTTTTCAGAACTTTTGGTAAACGACTGGGACACATGACACTTGGTGGCCATGTAGCCCCACTAGACTTTTTAACGGAAAATGAGTGTTTGGTCCCAGGGCAGGGGTCACCACTGTGGTGACCTGCAGTGAAAGTCCAGGCTCCAGGAGGGTTGAAGAGGCTGGCAAGGTGAACCTGGAGCTCTGCCTACAGTGCTCTGAAGGACTCCTAGTGAGGCTATCACCAGACTAAGCTCAATCTTTTGAGATTGAATATTAGTCTGGGGAGTTTGCGCTGTATTTCTACTGCACAAGAGGCGTGATCAGTGGGCATAGTTCAAATCATTATGTATGCATTTGGATAGTCCTTCAACCAATCAGACCAACGATCTGGGTGTGCCTGGTGGATAAGCTAGTTTGTGATTGGTTCCAGCAAATGGGGACAGGAAGCAGGAGATAAATGTGCAGGTTTCCAGCCTGAGCTGCTGGTTGACTCCTGCCCAAAATTAGCATGGAGAGGAAATCAATGTGGACTTGGTTAGTAGTCGTGCATTTCAACAGAAAACTCCACCTTTTCTCATTCTTCCATCTAATCGTAATGAGGTACACTGTAGGTGTGTCCTGAATCCCTGCAGATGCCTGCAGCTCAACAGTGTATTTTCAAAACAGTATTTTACTCAACTGGTGTTGACTGCTTTGAGCCCTACCTCGTCATCATCACATTACATTACATTGGGATTTTTAACCAAAGCAACTTACAACACGGTCAACATTTTAAGCTTTTTAAAGCAAAGGGGGAATGCGGCTGGGAATGTCCGCCTCCTTGTTGTCCCTGTCAAGGTTGCCATGGTCGTGGACACCTCAAAAGGGCACAAGCAGGTGATAGGTCATCTTCCTCACCTCGTTGTGAATGAACGTCCATTGTAGTCATATGATGGAGGAGAACACCCATATAGACCACTCTCCATCCTCACCGTGTCACTGGCGGCACTCTGTCATTACTGGCATAGTGTAGTGGTTGGAACACCCCCCACTCTTGATGGAACCCAGGGCCACTTCCTAGATGAGGAGCGGATAGGGGTTGGAGCATAGGCTGGCTATACTGATTGGAGTACTATCTTGGTGGCTGAATGCCATCGCTAAAGGCATGTGCCCATATTCAGGGTAAGAGGGGATTTCCTGATGCCTTCATCAGATACAGACGGGTTTATCGGAAAGCCCCATCTGATCCCAAAATGTGATTAACAGGAATATCATGCAGATACTTCTGTCATGTTGCTGAGAGGAATCAGGAAGTCAGTTGTCATCAGTGGGAGTGTATAGCAGGAAATACTGTAACAGTGGGGAGGACAAGAATGGAGGAAGTAGCATTAAAAGGAAGCAAAAGCCTCTCAACCATATACTATACTGAAGGTCTAGGTCAACTTTGTTATTCCATGAAGACGAGATTCTTGTGGTCCTTGCCCATCTTGTCACAACATAATATTTAAAAGCACAGACAAAACAGTCTACACATAAACAAAAAAAAGTGATAGAAAATCTGACATTGACATTAGGTAAAAAATGTCTAACATTACAGAAAAGGAATGTAGACTTGACATGTAGAAACATGATTGAAGTGTCTGAGGGTGCCTTGATCATTATACAGTCTGCTGTGGGCATAGATGATGCATTATACCTTGTTGCCAATGTAGCAACTTGTAAAAAGGTTATGGAGTGTTATTTATGTGACTGATCAGAATGAAACTCGCCCTCTGAAATTTGATCCTCATAAAGTAATAAAACAATAAACTCCACTCCTGGGGAGTTCCATGCAGGTACATGTGGTGTGTTGCTGGAAGGAGTCAGGAGGTGCATGAACACCAGTATAAGTCTAAAGTCTCCACACAATCAGCCTTATCTGAGGTCGCAAGGCTTCCTATTGGCAGGGTGTGGATTGGCTGAACCTTTAATCTGCTGTACTCAAAACAACATGACTGGCACTGCACCTCCACTATACTCAACAATACAGTAGAGGAAGGCTGGGAGGATCCTGACACTGAGCCCTCATTATATTCAACCGTCAACCATCAAACTCAACCGTACTCAACCGTCAACTACCAACAGTCAACCATCATACTCAACCGTATCAACCGTCAACTGCCAACAGTCAACCAACATACTCAACTGTACTCAACACTATCATACTCAACTGAACTCAACACTATCATACTCAACTACACTCAACACTATCATGCTCAACTATATTCACACAACAATACAGTATAGGGGGCTGGGAAGATCATAGACTTCAATGGAACCCCACAGCAGAAACCCATATTTGGCTGTTTCTCTGCTAAATACGAGTTTGCAGATTATCACATTCTATTTTTGATTGGTATGTGTCCTGTCACAGTTCACAGTTCCTCAGAGTATTTAGCTGACATCAAGACAAACTGACCGCTGTGTTCCTTCATCAGCAAAAACACTGCTCCTAAGAGCACTTCAAACTTGAACTCCAAAACACTCCCAAAACTTGACAACTCAACATAAGTCAGCCTCAAATAAGCAAAACAGATGTGTCACTTCTGAGTAAATTCACTCTACCGCAACAGCTGTTGTATTGTGACACAGCAGTTGTGGAGTTCACTAGCCAAGAACAAGAACACAAGAACAGACCACACTAGACAACAGCAACAACTCTGGCAAAATCCTGAGAAAGTTCAGAATGCTAAAAAGAACCATTGGCACCCTCTTCCGATCACAGGACTTGTCATCTCATAAGAAAACAAACATCACGACTGCCACACGCCTCTTTTGGTTTCTCCTATCCACCAAAACTGTTTTTCAACACACAACACAGCAGCTGACATGTTCTATCATGGTTATTTTATTATTTCTGTCTTCATGTACTTTGCCGTAAATATTGTGCTATGTAATTCCCCTAACGTCTACCCTGCTGTGCTCTGTGTGTCTTGGCTCCTCTCCTGCTCCGCTGGGCTTTTAGCGGACATGAGGACATACTGACTGCTGATGTCTATGGTCAGCAGCATCTCAAGTGTACAGTGACAGCAAGCCTACTGTACATCATTTCTCTACATTGTCTACCCTGCTGTGCTGGTGTGTGTGTGTGTGTGTGTGTGTGTGTGTGTCTCAGCACCTCTCCTGCACTGCTAGCATTTAGCTGACATGACGACAAATTGCCTGTAATCAACGAACACTGTTCCTGAGAGGACTTCAAGCTTACATCGTCAGCAAGCTCAGAAGTACATCAGCGTTTAGATCTGAGTTTCACTATCTGCAGTTCATTATATCTACTCAGTGAGCCAACCATCAGACCAGTCTTGTCTGAGAAATAAAATAGACAAAACTCTTTATAGCTTTTGATAATATTGGCATCATCCCCATCAGGGGGTACTGGATGGTTATAATCTCTCTGATTATTTCAAATACCTGTATTCATACTACACAGAGTGTTACTTTGCAACAACCATGCATACTGTACACAGTGTGACTGCTGATACAACATGACCCTTTGACCATCTGTGCCATTTGAGACCACACATTATATGATATGTCTATCCACGTATTATATGATGCGTTTATTCAGATCCAATAAAGGCTTCATCTGATTTCTTGCTTTCGAAACTAAAAGCAATCACCACACCGGGCAAGTACAGACATATTCATATGCTGCAGTGTCTATAAAAAAAACAAATACACTTTTCTCAATTAATGCTGACATTGTAGGCCTACAAGTCACTTAGTCAGCTCACAGAGAGTGGAACAAAAGTGTTGGTTACATGTTATAAAGAAAGAAAGTGCTGCAGTGCTTAAGTTCCACAGTAAAGAGGATCAGGCCACCATATAGACTTACTATTGATGCTCACCGTGCAGACTTGAGGACACGTGTTGTGCTGTGGTGTGCAGCACGATGCAATGCAACGTTTTGTTGGATGCAAAGTGTCCATTTTATTTCTGTCACTCACGTTACTTTGCTACTTTGAATGAGAAATGTGACGCATACACCAGAATAAATGTGGACAGAGGGCATCCAGTGCTCCACAACTGTCGGATGCAGTGAAGTTTCTCTCTGTGAATATGCAGTCATTCTTGTCCTAGCAAGCCAAACACACACGTTTGGACCACCAAAACACCAGATCCATTTCATATGGAGTCCCATGAGAACATCTTAAATGCATGTTTTTCCTGCCTGGCTTTGCAGAACTCAGACACATGGACTTGGGGCATCACACAGTCTGTCCGTCTTCCTGTAAGGCCCAGGGCCATTGGCGCAGTTCACCATTAGATATGCAGGTCCACAGCAGTCCACAGCAGTCCACAGCAGTCCACACAGTAGACGGCGGCATTCTCCTCATGAGGTAGGTTACATGTAAGTATTTCGCTTAAAATGTCACAAACACTGTGATTTGAGGAGACATGACATTTAGAACATCCATATCCACCAAAGTGTTCCTATCACGGTATGCAGGTCCATATTGGGTTGACCAGGTCTCTGAGGTGAAGAGGCCTGATGCATCAGATCATTCAGCTCAGTGGTCAGTTGGTCCAGGATGAGAACAGGCCATTTGGAGCAACTCTTTGCGGTACAATTTGCTAAGTGAGTTCAGGCAACTGAGAATGTTCAGCCAATGGGTTTTAGTGTTTTAGCAATTGAGAAAAAACATTCAGATCACGTAACTGCTGCCATCATGCCATGGATTTCCCCTTGTGCCTAGTGAGAGAAAAAACATTCTTATCAAACAGGCTTTAAAAATATAGGTAGAAATGCAAATAAACTTTAGTGAATAACTACCTCTGTTGCTCCAACATGACCAGACTCTTGATCGATAAGGCCATTCCTCAAAGGTATGTCTGCAAAAAAACAGAACTAATGAAACTATTGAAAATATACGTACGTGTCTGGGTCTGGGTCTGTGTGTGTGTGTGTGTGTGTGTGTGTGTGTATACAACATGTTAAGAAAGAGGAGCACATGTCTGAACAATTGTTTTTATCTGTATTCTTCAAAATGGCAAACATGATAACAGTTGGCCTAAGTGCAAAATAAATATTTAATAAGAAAGATTCTCAACCGTTTTTTCCTGTTTGAGTTGGTGGTGTTGTTGTTGATGATTGTTGTTTCTTCCTCTTCCATCGTAATATAAAGACGCAGACCAGAACCCCACATATAGTAGCTAGGACTATAGCGGAAACTAGACTGGCTATGATGACAACAGTGTTTTTTCTTTCAGCACATTCTGTGTCATAAGAAGTTGATCCTTTTTTTATGACAACAAGTCCCATCAACTCACACCTACAGATATAACATAAATAATTACAGTTTAGTTGCATGACTAACTTAATGTATAATCTGAACCTGAAAACATGCACAGTGTATAAACTCACTGTGTGTGTGGTCTGCAGGATGTGAATGATCCGTTTGAGTACATGTCACCTACACACTCACCACACACAGCATCTGAAGATGATGTCCCTGCATAAAGTGACAGATATTAAAGAAAGGCTGGTAAAAACCAACTTGGCTGATATTTAATGCACTGCCTTTTTTCTTCATTGTGTGTGTGTGTGTGTGTGTGTGTGCGCGTGCGTGCGTGCGTGCGTGCGTGCGTGCGTGTATGCGTGCGTACCTCATTACCTTTCTGTCTGTATAGGGTTACAGAGTATGCTAACCTGGCTGTTTGATGTATTCTCCTGGTGAGCACTTGGTGTGTTCCACAGCTCCTCTGCAGCCATCTTGGATTGGGTCAGTGCAGTAGTGACCTTCCAGAGGCTCACACAGTGTGTCTGAGGTGGAGCTGCACGCCCTCTTCACTCTTAGACCTCCACCTACATTACAACATAATACACCGATTACAGACTTTACATTTCAACTGCAATCAACAAAGCAAAAACTGTATGTTATGCTCAAAAATAAACAAATGAACAAGACAAAACAAAACTGCTGAAGTATTTACTTACTGGAGTCACAAACCGTGCATGATCTGCATGACTCCAAGCCATTGGGGGCATCGGTGAAGAACGATGACAGACACGGAACACACGTTGTGCTGATGAACTCTGTGCAGTGTCTCCGCACATAATAACCTTTGAGAAGTACACAAGTAATTATAACATACAGTGGGGATGATGTGGGGCTATTTTAATTCCAAAGGCTTTCATCAGGATGTATAGTATCCTGGATCCATGAAATAGCTGGCTTTTTAAAAAAAAATAAAAATAAAATATGCCTGCCTCTATGGGAATTTAACATAGGGGTCAAATACTTATGCCTCCTGTATTTTAAGAAGGAACATTTAGTTAATTACGATACATTCTTCATTCACAAAGAAAACTGATGTCCTTAAAAGTTGCATTTTCACTCCTTTTTTTAATTAAGGCATTATGATCAATTTCCAACAGATGATTTTATATTACTCTTTTTAGTCAACTTTAGCATGGGTTCAAATACTTATTCTTCCCACTGTACATCAAACATGGATTAATGTCATTCATTTATGGTGTGTACTATGTCAGAGTGCTCCTTACCAGGGCCACACATGGGACAGCACTCCTGCCCTATAAGATACTCCGCTCTTCCACAGGCAGTAGAGACCCCAGACACAGTGATGAGGAGGATCACTGCAATAATCACCAGCTTCACCATGGCCTCCTCTGGTTGGGGTGCAGTGGTGTTCACACAGCTACACAACAGACTCATATCCTGCAGTTTCACAGACGCATCTGTCCAAGAAAATAAATACATTTAAACAATGTTGTTGTGTCCAGGGGTTATGTGAGAGGTCTGTGGGCATTTCTGCCTGTTCCTGGTGTCCTATAGCGGCAGCAATGATCTTTTCTAAGCAAAGATGTGATAGCTGTATCTATGGCTACTGTTTTGACAATTTAAATTAAAATACTGAGAAATATTAATGACCAAGCCAGTGATTGGTTGCTGAACTAAGACCCATGAGTGTACAATTTCTTTGTGATTTCTTTTCTCTAACACCTGGGTCCTAAAGTTAACAACAAGTAGGGCCGGGCGACAAAGAAAGCAAAACCTGATATAGGCACACACTAAAAGCAATATGGGAGTGAGGGTGACGCTATTTAGGTCTATTCGTGTACAAAAACATGATTGTTCTTCAACAATGTAAGTTTGTTTTGTTTCTGACTGCATATCCTCCCCGACCCCCCCACACAGTGTTTGTTCAGATCCTGTCTGGATCACAATGAAAGAACCTTTGTTCTCTCTGTGTTATTACTTCAGCCTTTTGGCCTACTCTCTGCTCCTGAACTGTTTACCTTCTAGCTCAATGGCCTATAGTCAGGCTCTTTTAAGAAGGCTTTTCAGTCAGCTCAAACATTTCCGATGGACCATCACCTGTTTTGTAGTGGCTCTTGTTTTAGTGTATCTGTTTACATTGACCCAGTTGGGTGGAAAACCTAATGAATGTTAAAATGCTGAAGGATTTAAAATAGAATAGAATAGAATAGAATAGAATATATACTTGTTTGATCCCGTGAGGGAAATTCGTTTCTCTGCATTTAACCCAATTTAACCGAATTATTAGTGAACACACACAGCACACACACAGTGAGGTGAATCACACACTAACCCAGAGCAGTGAGCTGCCTGCCCAACCAGCGGCGCTCGGGGAGCAGTGAGGGGTTAGGTGCCTTGCTCAAGGGCACTTCAGCCGTGGTGGACTGGTCGGGGATTGAACCGGCAACCCTCCGGTTACAAGCCCGAAGCCCTAACCAGTACACCATGGCTGCCCCCCAATTTATGCCTTCAATGGCGTATAGTCCATTAGTAGACTAAAGGGATTTTCAATCTTCAGGCAAAAATGTGTATGAAAACAGTTTGGTTTAAATCAATTAGACACCATCTGTGCTGATATGGAAGCATAAGTGACAAGTTCTGTCAGGAAGACTCAATATGTCATTCATTCATTACTTTCGACCAATCACCAGTCTGCATCAGTCTTTAAAATGACATGAATTTGCACCTGCCTGCTGCTTTCAGCTGCCGATTTCTCGACGTTCCCACCCTTCACCCTAACCACCACCAGTCTGGCCTTGTCCAGCTGTCCAGGGGGTGGGCTACGCCCCCTGCAGTCTCATTCCAGCAGGATCTGCAAGGGTCTGCACAGTGTGACCTGGACCAAGGACAGGGCCTATGCCAAAGAATCTTGTTGTTTTTTATGTCTTTTGTAAATATTTTGATGGATTACAACATGTGGTAACTTTCATTGTGCCTCGCCGAGTCTTTCTGGTAGAACTTTAACATCTTTCCAGATTGTAGTTCAATGCTTTCTGTGGACTCACAAATGTGCTAATTACACACTAGCCCCTCAAATGTGCTAATTACACACTAGCCCCTCAGTATCCTGTGTCTGGTGTCTGTCTCACATCCTCTGATGGTGCAGCTGCATCCTGCACTACCTGCTCGTCATCTCCTTTGTTTGTCCTTGAAATGTAAATGGATGCTCTTAGCATAAATCCATAAAAACGACACCAAAAGTACACCATTTCCTCTGCCAGAATGTCTGGATTCATTATGTCTAGATCACCATTATGCAGCTCGCGTTTAGCCCTGGAAGATCCCCTATGTATAACATCACCTTTTTACCTTGTTAATATGTCTGTATGATGTCTGCTATGTTTTACAAGATACTGTATAGTGTGAACAAAATAAGCAATTAATGACCAATCACAATCTCAGTATTTCAGTTCCAACTTTATGACCTCATAATAGGGATGAACTCACGATTAGGTACGATCAGAGCCATACAAATGTATATATGGCTCTGGGTACGATTCACAAAATACAATTTTCATGATTTTAACAGAATTCTCTGCAGACAAATTATGACTGACAAACAACCAACCAACAACTGTGAACGTGCACTGATGTCTGAAGTGATATCAAAAACAGATTACACTATATTCCGTTGAAAATTGCATCACAATTCTTAATCACAATAATTGCTTCACAATATCTCAGCCGGTTGAAATCTTTACACATTTTTATTGATTTTTAACCGATTTGCAGTGCATCGTTACATCCCTACTTAGGGGTGGGACACAGACAAGCTAGTTAGAGGGGAACTATGCAGTTTTGATTAGCTTAATGCACTGACAAACAGAAAGTCTCGCAGCCTCATGATCATACTCATGAAAAGGCAGACTGACCGATTGAGGAGTGTCGTAAAATCTACACGCTAAAGCTGTAGGGGAATCTCTAACCAAACAAAGGACCAAACAGAACACACTAAAGATACAGTAATTCACCCCTCCCTTCAATATTCCCAGAGAAACTCCACACAGGGTTTCACTTGGGAACAGGCTGCCCCCACATTATTTGTTTCCAGCTATGGAGCTCAACAGTGGCCACCCACTCTGGGGCCAGAGGTAAAGATCCCAATCATTTTCTCCATTCAAAATGTGATTATAAGACATGATAATGTCCACTTATTAACTTTGGGTTTGTTTTGAGAAGTCACAAGTTCTGGGTTTGGGGGCGTGTGTTTTTGTTATTTTCTTTTGGGCTTGCTTCATATCTGTCATTTCTGCATAGAATCCACACAACACTTACACGTACACACAGGTCATTTTAAGCTATGTCTTGTGTCAACTCTGTGCCTTAACTGCTACGCTGACATTTGAGGTTGAGGTTGTATAATGGAGGACCAAAACAGTCCTGAATTTCAATCTCTGTCAAATTCTTCCTCCAACTCCACAGCACTTTAAAAGTGTCTACAATTCTTTATGAGGCTGAAGAAGTTTCAATAGAAAAAAAAGGGGTCACACCATGTATCATACCATGCCTGAATTGTACACAAAGTGGTTCTTAATACACACAATGCGGAAGCAATGACGACCAGACCAATAATCAGATTTAGTCCATGAGCTGTGAATGGTCTCTCAAGCAGTTATAACTTTAACTACAATAACATTCAAATACAGAATGTACAAAATGCTAATCTAATGCATACATAATGGTGGTGGTACCTTCCACGCTCTACGCACAGTATTTGCAATATGAGGAAAAGGTTATAAAACTACATAAGCCAATTTAAGGCCACAAGGGATTTTTTTTCAACTCCTGAAGGTATACTTTTAGTCGTTGCATTTGGAAAAAACAAGACACATGACTCCATTTGGTTTTGACATTGTGACAAAGACTTGCTTTCACTTTCACTTCTTTATAGAAAGTCCTTGCTTACAAAAGCCAAACTTGGAGAAACCAATCTCAGGCTCAGATTCCTTTTGATTTAAAAACCACAATAAAATTGACCTTTTCATTTTCTCATTTGAGATGCGCACATTTGGCAAAACTCAGTGAAGACTTCTATAACTAACCTCGAAGTGTATAAGACCATGAATGTGATTCGAAGACACAAGGCCCCCCTAGATTTATCTTGAAATCATAGGGCTCTCATTTGTAAGACACACAATATGCCATGCAGCGTGTAGATGGCATTCCGCATACTAATTTCATTATGCAAAATCAAGGTCATAATTTACCATATGCCATGCATCAATATGCTACATCCAAATAATGATCATCACACAGACAAGTAAGTTCTCACTATCCAATTTCCTTAAATTCATACCATTTCAATTAAACTTCTGAATATTGCAGACCACAAACTTTCATTTAAATTAGGTGGTAAGGAATATTCATACTAAACTGTGTAGGCTACAGGACCATGTTTCAAATTCGAGTTCCCACACAAAGACAGTAAGTGACCGACCATATGTCAGTTAAGTCAATTAACATCAAAAATACATTCCTGTTGTGCATCAGCAATATTGTCAATGAATTCTAGGATAGCAGTAATTGCTAGTATAGTGTTTGCTATTGTTGCAAACAGTAGGGTGCTTTGTCTGCTCTAATTTCCAGGAAAGATACTATTTGCACTAAATAAGCCAATGATATGGAGTAAGCACTAACACAAGGTCTTTTATTAACCCTATTACAATGGCCATATATAATCCAATCCAAAAATCCAGGAACCAATCATTAATCCAACATGGGCGGGCTTATATGATGACAGATAGAACAGTGCATTCAAGACCACCAATGGCTGTGCTGATGGTGACATGATTAAACAGATATGTCCGAGCATTTCCTTTGGAATTGAGTAGGCCTAAACAACATGCATTTAACCTTCATTTACAGAAAAGACTTGATAGCTGCACTTCTGAGACAAGTGGGTAAGAGTTTGATGCACCAATTTAACTTCCATTTGTAGCTATTCTTTCACACAAACTCACATCACAGACCAGGTATGCCATGTTTTTGGAGGTGCAAACAAAACGCATAACCATGAAAATCACATAGGAACTGGAAGAGCACTTCATGCTGTGACATCTCTGTTTTAATTGTGTGTTTACAAACGCATTGAACTCAACTGTGATGTTTCACATGGACCTTTCCAGATTCTCTCAATCTAAATTGAAATACGGTCTGGTGTCAATGAAGTGAAAGTAATGAAGCTGGAATGTACCTACAATCCTAAAGTGGAATTGTAAGCCTTTGCTTGAGGTATTTTCATTTTCTGTTACAGACTTTCATGGGGGAAAAAATAAAATAAAACTAGCGTTTTTATCCACCAGAGTGCAGCACACTGTTATTCTTTCTCAAGAGTCTTTCAACCAACCCTAAACAAAGTCTGCTGTTGTTGCAGCCAGGAACAGTTACATAATATGTTATAAAACGGCAAAGCAACGTCAACAACTTCAATCAAAGGTCAGCTCGCTCGAACATGAACATGTGATGTTGTGTAAATCGAGAAAATGGAGTAGGCTAATCACAAACACAAGGTCTTTTATTAATCCTTGACTATTACAATTTCCATTTAGTGAGTCTTTATTATGCTATTGTTTAGCACAAGGTAAATTATGGATTTATTGTAGGTTATTTAGCATATAATCGCCAAAGCCAAAGACAATGTCATGCTTACCAAACGACACAGGAGAAGAACATGCCAGTGCTGGCTCCTCCGAACACTTTCAGTAAATCCAGTTTGCTAAAGGAAAGGAACAGAGTTCAGTTGGGAGGAGTTATATCCTATTGCTCAATCGCGATTGAAAAGGAAAAGCATAGAAAAAACATAAGAAAAAAATAAATAAATAGGTAAATAAATAAAAATAAATAACTAATAAATAAAAGGAGAGCAGAGTGCTAGGCAGTTATGACGACAACCCTAGTCGACGGAATTGGACTCGGTTGTTTCTGAAAGGTTTCTTAACAGAGTTAGGCTACGCCCTCTCGGTAGATAAGATAAAGAATAACAGCAACGGTTAAAGTGTAGCCTAACTTCATCCCATAACTCCATCCACTTCACATTTCTGAAAAAGGCTTTCAAAATAGGCAGGACCTTCTGAAATTTGGAAGGTAGGCTAGTGCAGCACTGCTGCAGCCAATCAACCATTGTGATTTCGTGTAGATCTGGGAATAGACAGAGAATGGCCCTTTCCGAAACGGATCCCTACTCACTTCGACTCGGTTAGCGAGTGAACTTCCTTTTCAAGTCCACTCCTGGGTGCGGAGAACACTCGCATTGAAGGGGGTTAAAACAGCGCTACATTTCGGATGCGCTTGAAGGGAGACGGAAATTGACGTCATATTCGTTTTCATAGAAATTATGAAGGCATTATATATTAAATCGCCAATTTAGATGTTCTGGACACCCCTGTGTATTAGGATAGGCTATACATCCCTCTTCTCTCCTTTCATTAGGCTACTATGAGTGAGGAGTTGCATTTTGTGCTTTATTTAACATCAACTTATAAAAGTGCTGTAAATGCGACCTGCCCATGTGTTTAAATATTACAGCCTCTGTACAATCTTGCACATTTTACTGAGTATCAAACTAAACATGAGTTGTTACAATGTAGCTTAAATCACGCTTTTGTCTGTAAATGCTGTCATACGGACCAAAAAACAACTGGCAGGGAGATACGCGAGCTGCACGAACACTTGAAAACGGTTGCACCTGCGTTTCAAGACGGCGGGTGCCTCTCAACATGCCTCCTCGATCGTCAATGCTCGATCATCGATGCTCGAACCTCGAGGGGCGTTCCCACTGATCTATAACTAACACTGGATAGACTCCCATTGTTTCCCCCCCATCATTCTTTATGTAGATCAGTGAGGATCGAAGCATCGAGGAGCGAGGGAGGACGTATAAACGCTGCATGAGAGGCACCCCATATCGACGCTGACTTGCTCCTGGAGGCGTGGTAGCCCCTCTCCCTAGGCACTTCACTCGACTCAAAATTCGTTTCGGATTATACTTAATGTGGCGGACCCTCGCGTGAACGCGCAAACGAAGTGGAAGTGTGTAGGACTAGGGTTTAGGGGCTCGTTTCGGAAAGGGCCAATGTCTAATAAGGGGAGAAGGACCACTTGCTAAATACTTCCGCATGGTACTGCAACTAGAGGGCGATCGCGAGCAAGTGATGAATGAATGGGTAGCAATGGAGCTGAACCCCCCAATACCACATTTGTCTTTATATAATTTTTTCTCCTGAAATTGCATTGATGCATGCGATGCAGGATAACTTGACTTGACAATTAGCTGACCAATGCCATTTTCAATATTTGTTGTTATTCCTAAAAACCCTTTCAAAGTTTTCATGTCACGTGACACAAAAGCGAACCACTTTACGGCCATAGACCTAAAAGAAGGTTCAGCTTCACGACGATCGTAATCGGTCGCGATTATCGCGTGCATCCATGAGCTAAATGCTAGCATGTTACACGGAAAGCGGCCCATCCTATGAAAAGCAGAAAGGACATGAGTGACTTTTTATTTCATTTCCAGTGGAAAACCTATGCTCAGGTAGCTACTACGACAATGTACATTAAGAAATGAAGTCAACTGTGAAAAAAACGAGTTTTAGCCGCTTGGCTCCATAGACCACAATTCATTTATCACTTGCTCGGCAGCGCCCCTAGCGGAATTTCAACAGATTGCAGGAACAATCCGGTACAATGGAGTTAATAGAAAGTGGACCGGCTCTCCCTAAAGGGGCTCTGGAATAGACTTCTGAAGTTCGCCTACAAAAAGGATCCAAAGCTGCAATCTTTGCCCATATAAGGAGATCCGGGAGTTAATTGAAGCTAACTGCCTATGGCAAGTTGCATATAAGTTAGCTCTGGGGTAGCAAAGATCGAAGTGTGCCGTCTTCACCTATACCGAAGATCACAGTGTCCACTACACGGCAGTGGACAAAACTGTGTAGTGAAAAACGTCTGCATTTCCAATGTCATCATCCCCGCCAGAGTTTAACAGGTGCGATAATTGAAAATCCCCATGTTATTTTCCTATAGAAAAAATCTCAAGATACCGGATCTCCTTATTTGGGCAAAGATGGTGGCTTATTTGTAGGCGAACTTCAGAGGTCACAGGTAGGCTAATCAGGGCAGCAGGTGGGCGTTTCATTCCTAATTTTGTAACGACCCGGTGACTAGTCTCGGCAGAAAAGTGCAGGGGTGCGTTTCCCGAAAGCATCGTAAGCCTAAGATGATCGTAAAGTCCCTCTTACGAACGTCTTAAGGTTTTCTGACTGTTTCCCGAAACCATCGTCACTTAAGAGCATCGTGAAAACACTCGTAGATCTACGAGTGCTCCAGAGTCCTCGTTACTGACTAAGAGCGTCTTAACGCTATGCCTCAGTGCAGTCACCAGCAGGATATGCAGGGGGATTACAACTAAGAATATAGCCTAATGATCCAATTTACGTTACCGTTCTTTATTGTATTTACTTGTGATGATTCAGATTTTAGCGTGCAAAGCATTCATTCAATGGACATAATGATGTTATTAAAACCGGACAAAAATAGCCTACGAACAAGTTATAAAACGAGACGTTGCCAGAGATGTTTGCCATTATCTGTTTAGCCTTTTATTTTTTATTTTATTAGGCTTATGAGGTAAAAACAGAGAAAGAAATATGTGGCTATAGTCTGTGCTGCGTCGAAATCTAAGCCTAGGCTATGTTATTTAAGCCTACACATTTCCTCATTTTCTTATCAACCTCCTTATTCAAACGTCTGCTTAAGTGACACCTCAAAACATTATTGCGCAGGCAGCACACCGTGGTGTTAACAAAGAACTGGCATGAACGATATAGGAGTAAGCTAACTAGGGATGGGTATTGATACGTTTTTATCAATATCGATGGCATTATCGATTCTGCCTATCAATCCAATTCCTTATCAATTCTCTTATCGATTCCCCAAAAATGTAGGTGCACCCACATTTTTCATTGCATCGCCTTTAACGCCAAAAGGTCACCTTTTATCGCTCTCCTTTCATATAATGTGAATGATTTTTTAACAATAAGGCGTAGAAAAAGCTTGTCTTTATTTAAAACACAATAAGGAATATACATATTATTTATAAAGAATTATAAAGATGTATATATAGCCTACAGTATATATATATAATATAATATAATTCTTTATATATTCTAATCTATACTACTGACATTTCTGATATTCATGACATTCATGACTATTCATATTACAACTCTGCCTCTTTAATTCAGCTGTCGGCTTGAAGCCTCAAATTGTAAACAAAGTAGCATATAGTTGGCTAGCTTAGTCTACTGGTTGGACTGTTCAGTTTCCCCACATGTGTTTAAGTTGCAAGGTAGGCTAATACTTTTTCTCCTTGGGACAGGCCCTTTTGAGTCTTAGAGTTGGAAAACTTTGAGATGATCAGTCAACTTGAATGCAAGAGTTTGAATCAAATTTGTGCAGTAGCCTCGCTATGATGCTAACCGAAATTAATTATAGGCTAATGTCGCTAGTTGTCTTCTATGCGTCATTGCTTTCACGATTGTGCATGTCAAGGGGCGTGTGTCCATTGAGCGCACGAGAGAGGGAGAGGGAGAGAGAGCGGGCCAAGGGGGTTACTTCTATACAGTTTGGCAAAGTAACTCAACATTTCAGGAAAACCAGAAAAAGTCCGACGTCATGCAGGCTGAGGGAATCGTTAAGGGAATCGATAACAAAAAAGACGTACGATGTCGATGGAATTGATAAGTTAAACCCGGTTCCAAGACGGAACCGGTTATCGATGCCCAACCCTAAAGCTAACCGAAGCCTAATATGCTACATAGCCTATCTTTCAACAAACATAAAAACGGGGCAACAATCTAATGTCAAATAATAAAAAAGTATGTATGCCTGAGTGTGGTATATGGCCTAGGCTACTTGGAATGCTGACATGCAGATGTGAAATGTTTTCTATTTTCGTATTGATGTTAATTAATGTATAGATCCAAAGTTCAGACGGCAAGCTTAGCTGTGACGTGTCACGTGCAGTCACCATCAAATTAGGGGATATTTCAGAACTTCTATCGTGGACAGCTCCCCTTGAGAGCATCTTAGAAATCATGTCCGACTTCTTGCAGACGCGGTGGGAGTTACCGCCGTGACATCATGTCACATGTCCTTTGTAGAACATTTGTATGTTATGTTATTCTCCAAATGTTCAGAAGTAATGAGATTGGTTCGAGCACTTTAAAATGGGCACTGCGCATGCGCACAGTCAGAATGCTTTATACTGAATGACGAGCCTGACCCAAGTTGCCTGTAATGCATTACGTTCTTAAGTAAAAGCTATAGTCCTGTATTGTGTGTCACACATCTTTCAACATCCTTAAAATATCGCGGGCGTCTGCGTCCTCTTTTCCAGGAATCTCCCCATGGCGAGTATGACAGGTGTCTCGTTCTGCCTCCTTACCAAAGACTCTAGAGCGGACCAAGATGGATCAGTGCATGTATTAGGAACAGCACTGTAGCCAGCGTCTGAGACGTTGAATGACTTATTTACACTTAAATTAAATGAGTTATCAAACTCAAATGTCAAGGCATCCGGTTTACTCAAATAATTTCAGATAAGTTAGCTTCCAAGGCTTTACAGTACTACAGTTAATTTAACTTCCCGGGTTTTAGGGAAAACATACCTTTGCCATAGGACTATTACAAAGTTATTACCGCTAACTTGTTACTAACCCCTAACTCTAAAGAAGTGAGCGAGCAGTTATGTTTGGATAGAATTGATAACTATAGTGATATGTCCATTAAATATAATTTGTGTCACAACCTGGTATATTCTCAGTTTACTCTAAACTCCCCAGTCTAATAGTGCTCTAGAATGTTTACGTAAAAAAAAAGTCTACCCGAATGAGTGGGCCTAATGGAGAGTGCCATAGCATAATGTGTTCTTTTTTAATGTAAACACATATGATGTTATTTCAATGAGTTATTGTTCATATCATGTTATTCAACATACACAAACATAGAAGGGAACTCAATAGGAGTTCCAAAAAAAATCCCAGCACAATAATAATAAATGTCCACATCACCATATCACCACACACCACATCACATTGAGTCTCCCATGACAAACATGATACGTTTCCTCACATTAGAATGTGTGAATAAATTCCCCTTCCATTTCCATTGAAGTCATACAGTATATCAGATCTAGCTGTGTCCAGGATGTATTTGGATGTATTTCTTGTTTTCTCCATCTTTAAATTGTTGGGATCGGTGTAGATCAGGGGTCGGCAACCTTTTCTCTTAAAAGGGCCATTCTTTCTTTTTTTACCAGAAATAAAGAAGTACATTTGTCTGTGGGGAGCGCTATGGCGCAGCAGGCTACAGCGCTCATACCACATATGGGTCTGAGTGCCCACGGGGACCCAGGTTCAAGTCCGGCCTGCGGTCATTTCCCAGTCCCACCCCATCTCTCTCTCCCACTTACTTCCTGTCTCATCCTTCACTGTCCTATACAAATAAAGGCAAAAAAAGCCCAAAAATATATACTTAAAAAAAAAAAAAAGAAATAACGACTGCTGTTATACAAAGTTATATGAAGTCATATATCAGATCTGTGTCCAGGATGTATTTGGATCGGATGTTATACATCCTGGTATATTTAAGCAATAAGTCCCGAGAGGCCGTGGGTTATACTGTATAATCGAACAGCTAAGGGGCGTTGTTGGGCACAACGCGAAGCGGAGTGCCTAAAACCCCCTTAGCTGTTTGATTATATAGTAGGCTATAACCCACGGACTCGAGTGGCTCATTGCTTTTCTAAAATGGTAGCGATCTAGCAAGATTTCATGAAATGAAGGCACAGCAACGACAATGTAACGATGTATTCATACATAATCTTTCTTCTACCAAGAAATATATTCCCTCCATATGAATGGTTGCCATGCAACAACAAGACGCAGCCACTCTAACTTTTGTGCTAGTTTTGTGGTAGCGCATTACTTTACTATAACACGAAATGTGGTCAAGGTGTGAGTTTATCATGATATTTACAACGGCATCGAACGCGATTCAGCCAATCACAATCAAGGACCGGAACTATCCGTTTTAGAAAGTCCATATATAGTCCAAGTCCATATACCATGACAATTGAATTGTTAACACCTTCTTGTGATGTCGAACCACATGTATCATCACATAGCCTATCATCAAGACAGGGTGCAGGGAGAGCTGTGCAGACTAATAACGGCTTAAAAGCTTCAACATAAGAAGGACTGGATGTCAAAATGTCCCTCTCGACAAGGCGCTGCCTTTCACTGCCTTTTACATGATCAGCCTTCTCGCTTCTCATGTGATGCCTGAGAGAAGAAGCCATCTCACATCCCCCTGACTCCTCAACTATATATGTCCCAGACCGGCTATTTTCCTGTGGCAGTCATCTGACTCAAAAGCATGTGCTGCTGACATAGAATTTTCCACAGCACAACTCCTACACCAACAAGATTACACCTAAAGGCCCACAAACGTGTGTGAAAGACCATGTACGGAGCAATGCTGAACTCCTTTTTCAAGCTGTCCGACATCCAGCTGTTTTCTTCTGCTGGCCACATTTCTTCACATTTCCTTCCTCCCTTCCCTAATTTCTGCCAAATCACTTTTGCTCTAGTCTGTTCATCACAAGTCCCACTCTGTCTGACTTTACAGAGTCAAAATGCACAGGAGTGTTCAATGCAGAATACACTATATTTTACCCATACCGATCACACCAGTTCTTAATGTTCCAAAAGGATCCCTTCAAAAACCTCTGTGATCTGTCTGTGGGCTGTAATCTGATAAAATACAAATATTTGTACGTTCTTGTTGTCCTTCTTTTAGGATTAAGGAGCAGTGCGATGTCGTATCCGCTCCCAGAGTAGGGAATGTCCTGGTGTGTTTTGTTTGTGTGTGCTGACGGCTCTGTTCCTCCCAGTACAAGGCACTCTCTGCTTCACTGAACAATGTGAACAGTGTGTTGGCCTCTTTTTTCATGTGCTAGGACCTCCCAGAAGACAACTCTGAAGATCCATAAACTATTCTGCTTTTGTACACTTTTCAGTCTCTCCCAGTTCCGGTCTGCTGGTTGTCTTGACTGCAAAAAAGTATTATCCGAAGCTGGCCAGTGAAAGGAACACTTTACTTTGAAGGCGAAAGCAGCAAAACACTGCAGTGGCTCTGGCAGAGAAGTCACATGATCTTAACCCTGGTGAAGTGTTCACTAAGAAGTTCTACAAGATTACACAAACACAATATACATCTACCCAGTCACCGTGCAAGTAACTGTAATGCTAACGGTTGCTGTGGTGATAAGAGCATCTGTCCACATGGCCAACCACATAGCTGTTACCGGTCAGTGATAAGGCCCTGCAGAACACTGATCACAAGCACCAGTTGTTCTGCTGATAGTTTTATGGATTCTGATTGGCTGTCACTGTTTCTGTTATTCATGCAATTTCTTTGAAAGTTGTTTGTGTCTTAATCGTACTGGTGTGTGGTGTAGACAGTGTTCTCTGTGGCTATCTCAGAAATTGACTGTATTGTAATGTGATGCTGTTGGTCTATGATATGCTGTGCTGCTGTAAAGTCAAATGAAGTGACTCAAATGCTCTGGATGACAAACTAGCACAGGCCTGCATGATGGCGGTGATGCTGTGGTAAGCAGCTTTGTGAGCTATAGAGTTTAAATAGCAAAACCCAACTCAAGACATGTAAGGGATCACCTCCCATCTCTGATTGTATTTCATGTTGTGAAAGAGGAGACTCGACTGCTCCACTTTTGTTTTCACTGTAGTTCTTGTCTTCATAGTCAGGATTCACTTAATAAACAACTTAAAGGAACACTTCACCATTTTTTCATATTAAACTACGTTATTCCCTGAAAGTGTGTCGGGCGAAAATTGAAAATAAAGTGTTTTTCTGAATGAACATACATCAACTAAGCCGTGGAAGAAGTATTTTTCATTGATCACGCAGTACAGAGCTAGCACGGGCAAGAGCTACAGCCCAAAATCGCAAACAGGGGTTAGCATAGGGCATACAAGCACATGCTATCAAACTCGCATTTTTAAACCACCAACATTGCTCAAAACAGCACCAAACCTTGTCAGCAGCTTGCTAGGTGTTAACTGACCAAGAGAAGAGGCAAATAAATGTTACACTGCTCTGCAACATATATAGGACAATGATAGACTTATAGCAGCCTTACAACAGTAGGCTACATGTTAACTTGGAAACTCAAGGAGAAACAGCGAATCAACAGTGTACAAAATCTAGTAAGTAGGGGAAAGTTTTAAATGTGGGACTCTGTGCTCAAAGCCAAGACCCGCCTTACTTTGCTTCTGATTGGTTTATATTGCGTTTTGCCTTCCGTGGTTGGTTAGATTTAGGCACAAAGGACTGATGGATTGGTTATTGCGGTCAGTCAATCAGTTGCTCGAACTACACCAAGGCAAGACAAGGACCACAGTTTATTATCCTGAAAATAATAATATATACTGAAAGGGGAAAAATAAGCGTGAGAAATGTCAAGAATGGTGTGTTGTGTGAGAATGGGTCAAAATGTATGACTGTCACGCTCAAAGTGTGAGACTTGGCAGCCCTGTGCGCGACGCTACTTTGATAGCACTTAGCTAGCCCAGTTCATTCATTAGGATCCAAACAGAGATGAAGTTAGAAGCAACCAAACGCCTCCACGTTTTCCCAAGTATGGTGAGACAAAATAAAACTTGCCGCTTTTCTAAGCGGGTAAGAAGGAGAACTATAATGTGAGGCGCACTAGCACTTGGGAGCACTTCGACTCGGCACAGTAATATCTTCAATCCAAAGTGAAACAGAGTGATGATAATACTGCGCCGAGTCAAAGTACTCCTAAGTGTTATTCCTCTTCACAATACCTCTTACCCGCTTAGAACTGCATGTTTTATTTTGTCTCACCATACTTGGTCGTGTGACTACTCGTGGAACTGTATTTTAAAAGGCAAAACATGGAGGTGTTTGGTCACTTCTAACTTCATCTCTGTTTGGATCCTAATGAATGAACTGGGCTAGCTAAGTGCTATCAAAGTTGCGCCACGCACCAGAGCCAGTGAGTGCACGCATTGAAACGCGAGAGGTATCAACTCGTCTTAGTTAAGGGAATAGTTAATATGAAAAAATGGTGAAGTGTTCCTTTAAGAGTTTTTTGTACCTTAAAATAATGTTTCCAAAATCATTTCAGAGGTCCATCAACTCATAACTAGGTGAACAGCACTTATGCACTCGCTTAACCGTACTATGTAAGTTCACGAGATTGGGTAGCAAATCTGTACAGTAGTTCAATGGAATGAGACATAAGAAACTACAAATTTGACATGGTCATGTCACAAACAATACATCATACTTTTTAAAAATCTTGCAACATACTCGACCTTGTCTGTGGACATCGTTATTTGCTGGATAAACAAATAGCATGCGTGCAACAGAGGAAAGGTGCTTTAGCAAAAGCCAAGACAAGACTAGACATGTAAGGGATCACCTCTCCTCTCTGATTGTATTTCAAGCTGTGGAAGAGAAGACTCAGCTCCACTTTTGTTTTCTCTGTAGTTCTTGTCTTTATAGTCAGGATTCACTTAAAGCAACACTAAAGAGTTTTTCGGACCTTAAAATAATGTTTCCTAAATCATTTCAGCGATTAATCAACTCGTAACAGGGTGAACGGCACTTCTGCTTTCACTTTGCGGCCCTTTATTGGCTATAACCGCACTATGTAACTTTACTAGGTGGGGTAGTGTATCTGTAGTTCGATTAAATGAGACATCAGAAACTACAAATTTGACTTGCTTCGATGTTGCAATACATCATATTTTCATAAAATCATGCAACATATTCTACCTTGTCTTTTGTTTTTGCTGGATAAACAAATAGCGTGTGTGTGACAGGAAAAGTGCTTTAGTGTTGCTTTAATATACAGCTTCCCATGTCACCATGATCAACACTGAACTACCTTACAGCAATGTACACTGCTGGGTATTAATCAGTCATGTACAGATGAATGAACGTGTCTTCACTGACTGTATTTTGGTAGCTCTGTAGTCACAGATGTTGGCTCCACACCCCGTCTGTACAGCTGGATTAAACTAAGTCTCTGGAGGTAGTGTGTGTTTTGTACAACTGGTTATTATCTATGGCTCTGGAGGTAGTGTGTGTGTGTGTGTGTGTGTGTGTGTGTGTGTGTGTGTGTGTGTGTGTGTGTGTGTGACTGTGTGTGTGTGTGTGTGTGTGTGTGAGTGTTCTGTACAGCTGGTTTAAACGTACAGTATTATCTATCTAAGGAGGTGGTGCGTTCTGCACCACTAGTGGTCCAAAGAGACCTTTTGTTTTCTGGGATCTTAACTCCCAAATCCTGAAGCAAAGAGTTACTTCTATAAATGGTAAGTGGACTGTATTTATGCCACACTTTCCACTCCTACTCTTTGCCTGAAGTGGGAGGCATCAACTCCTCAACTCCCTCCTCAAAAAGTCCCAACAGGATGTCCTTTCTGCATTCCAGAGAGGTTCACAGTTTACAGTTCCTGTAAATATATTGACCACAGCATTCCTTCATCAGAATAAAACTGTTCTTAAAACCACTTCAAGCTTGTACACCCAAACACTCCCAAAACCTGACAGCGTCACAAAAATGCCTTCTTCAAACAGTTGTTTTATTCTAACACTGAGGGATTGTGTGCTGTCTGGATTCGATCTGCCAAGAACAAGAATGGCAGAACACACTGCCACATAGCTAATAAAATCAGAGGCAGTACTGATGTAATCCAAAGTATTCAGAATATGTTACTCACCTTTGAGTAATGTATTGGAAATCGCTACTATATGGAGCATGGCGTTAGTTCAGGCAGATCACAAGTCTTGCTAGCTTCCCTGGATGGCCCAACTGACTGTCAATCAAACAGCTGATTGCCAGCTGAGTGCCAGCCGGCCAGGCTCTGCTTTCATTAGCCCCTTTCAGACCATCGGGCCAAAGCCGAGATCGCCAGGCCGTGCCGGGGCTAATTGTTTTCACAACTCTTGGCGCGGCTGCGGGCTTAACTGCGGGCCAAATCGGGATACTAGCCCCTGATTTCTGGCCCAACAAAAATGTAGGAGCAGTTGTAATCAGTAATATGTAATGAAAAAATACATTTAAAAAGTGTCCTTCTCAACACAGCCTCCTGCACTGAGCATTCAGCTGACATGAGGACAAACTGACCTCTGTTTGCAGTGACAGCAAACACTGTTCCTGAGAGCTCTTCACATCTCAAGTGTCAGCATTCAGGAACATCAGCGTTTAGCTCTGAGTCAGCATTGCTCAGTGAGCCAGATATTAGTCCCAGTCTTGTCTGAGAAATTGAAGTTGATAAAATTCTAGGAAAACTGAATCAGATGGCTGAACTGACACTTTGGCTGGCATCATACACATCAGTGGATAGTTATAATAAACTCTGATTCTGATTGAAACATTTGTACTCATTCTCAGAGTTTTATATATATAACAGTATACAAACTATACAATAGTATATATATAACAGTATACAAACTAAACAACTAAATATTTGCCAATAATACTGTACATACACAGATAGCATTACTGTTTATAACAGGACCATTTCAGGCCAGATTATATGCTATCTTTCATCAGGTTATATGACAAGCCTATTACCTGATTTCTTTTTTTCAAAAGTAAAAGCAATCAGACTACTGATATGTTAATTTGCTACATTTAAAGTGTCTTTATATAGGATAAAACAAAAACATTTAAGACATTTAACACGACTCAATTTATTCTGACATCAAACACATGCTGTGTGGCAATTCAAGTTTCTATTCTATTATATTCTATTATATACTACTCAGAGCCATATAAAGACAGAGTTGCGACAACCCGGGTACAGAAAATTCGGTTTGGGACGTGGTTCGTGTAACTTCAAATAGTTCAAAATAGTTCCCGGAAGCGATTGACTGTTCGTTAGAATAACCGTCTTTTACTGTCTGTTAACGAGAACGCTATTAGTGTTCGATAACCTCCGGGAACTATTGTTGAGAAAATATGGAACATTAGCGTCAATGGAGTTGTCGCAAATCTGTCTGATACTACTCTATTCTATTCTATTCTATTCTATTATACTACTCTATTCTATTCTATTCTATTCTATTCTATTATATTCTATTATACGTTAGACCGGCACATCCGGGAACTTGACTCGCGACGAACGTTCCCGCCCCTTTTTGGGGGAAACAAACTACGTCTCCCATTAACTCCAATGCAAATTAGGCTCAATAAACGTAATTCGTACCGAAATCGTAGGGGTAAATGATAACAGAAAACACAACGAATCAATAGGACCACTCAATATATTACCACTTTGTCGGTCGTTGACCGTGAAAAATACGTTCAAAAGCTTAATTCAATCAAAGTAAAAACATGTCCCTTCGGTCTCCCGAGTAGCCTGCTAGCAGTAGCAGTGGCCAGCGTCATACCCAAATACTCTTATCTCATTGAATCTCCAGTTAAATAACTAAATTGTTTTCCTGTATTTTTGGCCTCTTATTTTAATTGTAATGTTGTGTAGTTGACTGACAGGCTTGGATGTAAAGTATGTTCGTTAGATAATTCCAACATATGATAATTTCTGTCATAGCCGATAGCCTAGCTGCTAGTGTTAGCCAAGTGTTAGCCTAGATTTCCGTTTTCGTTGGTCTGATTTATTTTTGGTGTAGCCTAATGTTAGGGGTTCTTAGCTTTGTGGTTGGTACACCCAACCACACAGCAACTTATCGGCATGTCTGTCTACCGCGACCACTGATCTATAAATAATAAGTTATTCGTTATAGATCAGTGACCGTGAACAACACCCATTCAATTTGGCTTGTTTCAGGCTTCTTCTGAGGGCTTGTTTCCCCAAAAAAGGGGCGTGGCGCAAACAACCTGCTCTGTTTGACGCGACGCCGGTCGAACGTATACTACTCTATTCTATTCTATTCTATTCTATTCTATTATATTCTATTATACTACTCTATTCTATTCTATTCTATTCTATTCTATACTATTCTATACTATTCTATTCTATTCTATTCTATTCTATTCTATACTATTCTATTCTATTCTATTCTATTCTTCACTTGGTCAGCTTACAGTGAGGGGAACAAAAGTGTTACTTACATTTCATAAATAAAGAAAGTGTTGCAGGTAGCGCTGGAAAGCACTAGGGTAGGGTTAGGGTTAAGGTTAGGTGCCTTGAGGTCAACGGTAGGGGCCTAAAACACCATCGAGCTATTTAATGTATGTGTTCTTTCCCTTCTTCCTCCATTTAACCTGATATGACCCGACATTAAGGTATCTCATGTAACTTTTAGTCGGGATAGTTTAGGTACTTTTCCAACTATTGTTTATGAGCCATGCTGAATACTGCTGTAGAACTATAACCACAGCAGATGGTGTTATGGTCTCTGTGGCCTTGAGTGCTCTCTTTCATGTCTCATTTCTTCAGGCGTGATTACAGAGCTTTGACTACTGGCAGAACTGGATGAATTGTACAGGCAGCCACTGCTAACTGGGTGAGCTTCTGATGTAGGAGTTCAGAATTCATGATGGCGTTGAACACCGAGCTGAAGTCCACAAACAGGGTCCTGGCATACTTGTACATCCCCCTGGGGAGTAGAGGTGACTCCCTGGGACGTCTTTCTCTCTCTTTCTTTCTCAAACATGGGCATCTCCGGCTCGGCTGTCTCCTGGTTTGAAACCTACCTCACAGGGCGCTCATTCAACATTCCTTCTAAACTGAACATGCAAGGTCATGATGATATGAGATATCATGATATTTCTTCATTAGTCATCTTTGCTGAGAGGCGAAACGCCACACCACACCACATGGGGCCGGTTTGTCACTAGCATGACATTCACAAGACACGCACACTTCCTCATTTTCCCAAATTAGCCTACTGTACATCATTCTCATGTGATAACCAGATGATTGATTGAGAGAAGCCCAGAGCAGACCTATTTCATACAAATCCTAGTATCCTAGTATCTTAATTTAGTGCTGTAATTCTGATATATCAGATGAAGTTGTTTGGAAAACGTATGATATCAGATGTCGTATCACAGCAACTTAATAATGATAGCTGGTGTCTGGTGCGCACCAGAGTGTTCCAAAGGTGTGTGTGGGATTGAATGAGCTTTTGAGCTGCACACATATCCTCAAGACTGGACACAAGTGTAGCTGTAGTGTAGCTGTAGGATCTTCACTTTCACTGTAGTGTCTTGTGTAAATAGTGAGCACTCACTCAATAATCAGCTCCGCATAACACCAACACACACAACACAACCAACACAACACCCACTCAACTGCCCGAGTAAAATGCACTGCTGTGTATTCAGGCATGTCACTGTATTTGTATTGCAGTGTATGTTTCATCATCAACAGTCAGGTCCGCTTTTCACCATACATTTGACACGGCTCTTCCCTCCTGAAGTATCCGGGCGCTTGTGCACCAGTAGGAGTGCCATAGACCTCTAACCAGCCTAAATGGATTGGATGTCTAATTTAGTCTGGCTCCGATGAATGGATACAACGGAACATTGTTGATGAGCACAACCCGTTGTCTTTCAAACCGTGTCTGTGCCTATAGGCCAACGCTCCCTCAAAACCCCGCCCCAGAGCCCTCTGCCCCGCCCGCGTTGATTCAAAACACATCTCTGCGTTGTGATTGGTTTAGTTGCCATCTGCCAGATTCAGGGCAGTGTTTTCAAAATGTACAGTGGTCCGAGGCCAGACCCAAATGCAGGCAAAACATTTTGTCGTCCAGCAGTTGGCGCTGGTTTTCCAGGCTAATAGACCTCTGAAGTTCGCCTAATAAAGGACCCAAAGCTGCCATCCTTGCCCATATAAGGAGATCCAGGAGTTAATTGAAGCTAAAGTTGCATTAAGTTAGCTCTGGGGTAGCAAAGATCAAAGTTTGCCGTCTTCACCAACCGAAGATCACAGTATCCACTAGACGGCAGTGGACAAAACTGTATAGCGAAAAACGTCTGCATTTCCAATGTCATCATCCCTGCGAGAGTTTAAAAGGTACGATAACTGAAAATCCTCATGTTACTTTCCCATAGAAAAAATCTCAAGACAAGAGATCTCCTTATTTGGGCAAAGCTGGTAGCTTTTGTGTAGGCGAATTTCAGAGGTCTATGGGGGAGCTGTGGCTGTTGGCTAATATGCAGCCACACTGTCCAGCCCTATACAGTCTATGGTCTGTCCACGTGGCTCTGGATGTGGTGTATTAGCACCACCTACTGGTGAAAGAGTTATTAACACTGCTGCCCTTGTACAGTAGTAATCACTATATATATATCTAATGAATAAATCAAGTGAGTATGAATGTGTGTGTATAACAGTAGGTACAGGAGGAGGAGGGCAATTGCTGCAATATGCTTTTGGTCTGAACCTGTGACTAAAGGACCACAGTAATGTCCTGTGTATTAGCCACATTAATCCACATTAGACGCAGGACAGTGTTTCATGCAAGTCTTTTTTTGTTCATATATTTTTATTGCTTTCACATGAAAAAACAAAACAAATTACAAAAGCTTTAAATAAAATAAATTAAAATAGCAAATACTGTACATCAGTACATGAAAAGGACTCTCAAACTTCCATCCACCAACACCACCACTCCTCCTCAGGGTCATGAAAACAGCCATCATGTGACCTGGAATAATCTCATCGTACAGCACACGATATGACACATGTTACAGCTGCAGCTGGTGTCTGGCAGAGTGAGGAAGACAACATTTTGAATGTACACAACTCTTATGCCCCTCCCCCACTACCACCAAGCACCCTCCCTTCTGTGCTTGTTAGTGAATGTACACAACTCTTATGCCCCTCCCCCACTACCACCAAGCACCCTCCCTTCTGTGCTTGCTAGTGAATGTGCACAAACTGTGATTGACAGTCATATCTGCCAATGATCATACAGCCCTGCCCTTATTGGACCAGAAGAACAGGAACGGTGGATTTTTGCAACACAAATAAGAGGCTCTAGGTGGTGGTAGAAGTGCAGGGATTTTTCTGATTTATGTTGTTCTGTCTGAGCATACTGTCGGTTCAGTGAATGTGACCAAAGACATCTTGTGTCCTGCCTTTAATTCAACTTTCCACAAGGTGGTGCTCTAAGCCCTTCCTTAACACTTCATACAGTATGTGCCCAACCACAATGCCAGCGGCTCTCAGCAATTTTGGGGCTAACCAAACATCAAACCAAAACGCTAAATAGTCTACAGTATGTCGGCTTATGGTATCTGACTGTAAAGTATGTCACACACATTATTATCAAGGCATGACAAGAGTGTTCATTGCCACGAGCGGGGCTAGTTGGTAAATTAAACTTTTAGCCTACCAAAGCCTAACCTGACTTTCGCCAGATCCTGTAGTTCGCTGTCTGCTTCACACAAGGATCTGGGACTTCTCGATAGGAGATGTATTTATGAAGGCGGGTCCTTGTAAAACATCCTCGCATGTGATTTGATAAACCACTTGCCTGTTATCTTGAATGACGTGCTAGGCTTCTTCAAGCTCTTGCCAAACCCGGTCGGAATAAGAGTAGGCCTAAAAACATCCTTGCCACCAATAAATGTCTTCAAAACTATTCTCTGTTAATCTTTTAAAGAATGAATACTCGATGGATTCGACAAAACGGTTGAAATAGCAGAATCAATGTCAGCACAAGACTCCTCGCTGCGTGCCGCCATTGTTATTTGAATCAAACACTCGCTTCGGCGCTCCTGATTGGTTGCTCATTTTTTGATCACTGGCAGGGGTTTGGATTGCCCTCGCGTCCAGACCCTTGTGTGGAGCTCAGCGAAACGCCTCTGATGGAGCATGGCGGAACTACAAGGGTCTGGCGAGAGTCAGGCTAACCAAAGCCGATCGGTAGAATCGCAAACACGTCCTTCTGCAGTATGAACTGTTCCAGGGGGGTATTTCATCAACCTCGCTAAACAAGGCGGCGCTCAACAGAAATAGCCTGGCTTGAACTAGTCTATAGACTTCCACTTGAAGCTAAAGCCGTTCCATTAACTCAAGTTAGCTGCATCTTGTTCTCGTTCATTCAAATGAGACTTAAATCAGCTTCATGTCTGCTCATGCACGAGGTAGAAAAGTAGACCAAAAGCGTAGATTGACGAAAAGAGGATATAATAGTCATTTAAAATAATATTCATGATGATTTGAACATATTTTGGTTTGATTGTGATAGTGTTCCACCGTGGTACAATGTTGCCTGTGGGCAACGGGTGAAAATGATATGATGCTTTCTTGCAAACAATAGATAATATTATGATGTAAAAACTGCATAATTAGTGTTAGTCAAATGTCAATGTGATTGGTGGAGTGCTAGCCCTGCCAAACATCTCAGATCAGTATGACCATTGGTAGGTACAGTAGCAAGGACTTTGGTTAAACCCTGAAGCCCTAAATTCAGAGATGTAAGTTACAAACCCACGTATGAAGTGTACTGTAGCTGCCCGAGCTGCACTGTTCAGGACATGAACTCCCAGAATGCTCTGCAGGAGAGTTGGGTGATGTCATGTGTTGTTGTTGTGTGTGCTTACATGTTGTGATGATTGCCACCTCCTGTATGAATGTTGTCAGTGTGAATGTCTCTGTGTTACCCCTGTTTGTTGTGTCATGTATGACCAACCCGTGTGTGTGTAGTGTGGTGTGTGGTGATAATATGGAACTGATTAGGATAAATTTCTAGGTGTCACTGAATAAAGTCTACAAATGACTAATATGATCGATTGTGAAAGTTTTATAGTGATTGTGATGACACATCTTTTCACGAAATTGCAGTATTGTGCATTCAAGGCCAAGGAGAACAATTCACTATTCACAAAGCACTGGTCATGTGATTGACCTGGCCTGACTTGCCCTGAGTCTGCACTTTGATCATATAAAAGTACACAATGAAACTCCAGCAGGGTAGCGTAACCCATGGGGATTTCCATACAGGTGCAATGTGTGGTGTGCAGACGGAAGGAATCAGTCTGTGAGACTGTTCAATATTACATGTATGGGCTGTGTGTAGGGCGTTCCCTTATAAAAGAATCATAATGAAGATAAAGTCACATTCCTCCCTTGACAAGCAGCCTGCAAAGTGCATTATGAGCCCATAATAAATAGTTAAGTACTAAGTAAGTGGACCAGAGAACGCCCCCTTGTTAACCAGAGCCCCCTGAGAACCAGGAGAAGACAATAACACCAACCTTTCAATACAGTGTGCTCAATCAACATTCAACATCATGAATGTGGCAGGTTGTTTAGTAAGGGAAGATTGTATGACTTGTTTGTTACTTGTTGCTACCCTTTATCTTATTTTTATGATGGACGCTCTATGGTCCACTCACTGTGGAGCAGCCATGCATGTGTCCTGTCCCCACTGCTCTTCTCGCTGTACACCAGCAACTACTAGGGAGCAGATTGTTTTATGGCTAAAGTTTAAAGTTCCCACACAATGGTTATCACTCATTTGAGAAGGTCCCAAGGCTTCACACTGGCTGATTCTTTAATCTGATGTATCCAAAACAACATGAATCTGAGAACAGTAAACATGGGCAGCTAAGGTTTTTGGAAGCCTCCAGCACTGCAGCCTCTCTATTAAACAGTCAACTATTAGACTCCACTATATTCAACAGGTTTCTGGGATGCAATCTCCCAACAAACTAGTGAGAGACATCAATGCCACATAAAACCCATCTACAAAAAGGCAAAACAGAGAATACACTTCCTGCATCTGAAAAAGTTATGTTATTATCAACACAAGTTATGTTATTTTCAACACATATTGTGTTGGAAACAGCACAAACTGTGTTGTCCTTACCATGTGTTATTTCCAACACAGTTCACAGTTCCTCTGAGTATTTAGCTGACATCAGGACAAAATGACCACTGCGTTCCTTCGTCAGCAAAACTGTGTTCCTAATGGCACCTCAAAAACTCTAAAACACTTAAAAACTTGACCCCATCCTCAAATAGCCAAAACAGATGTGTCTACTTCTGAATAAGTTCATTGTGTCACAAGAGCTGCTGACTCCGCAGGGCTGAGTGTGCACAAATTATCAAACACCTCTTTTAGTTTCTCCTATCCACCAAAACACATGAACAGTTCTTTCAGCACACAACACTTGAATTTCCCCTTGGGGATCAATATCTATCTATCTATCTATCTATCTATCAACACAGCAGCTGACATGTCCTTTCTGCCTATCTTTAGTTATTCAGGGTTTGTTTGTTCGTTGGTTTGTTTGTTTGTCTGTCTGTTTGTTCGCAAGAAAACTCTAACATTTATGGATGGATTTCAATGTAATTTTCAGGGAAGGTCTGAAATGACTCATGATGATTACATGTTGGGAGTGATCTGTATCACCGTCTGGTTATGTGTTCACTTGGCGGAGGTTTGCTCTCTCTGAGTGCTTTTCTAGTTACTTCTGTCTTTGTCTATCTTCATGCCGTGAATACTGTGCTATATAACTTGTCTAATGTCTACCCTGCTGTGTGCCTGCATGGCTCCTCTCCTGCTCCACTGGGCATTTAGTTTACAGTGTCATCATTGGCAGCAAGCTTACAGGCACATCAGCAGCTACAGTAATTTCCTGCATATAAGCCGCATTGTGTATAAGCTGCAGGACAGTGTTTTATGCAAGTTAAAAGAAACAAAACCATATAAACCGCCCCCCCCCCCCCCCCCCCCCCCCCCCGTATTAACCTCACAGCTGAAGACATTTTGCAAAATCAATGTATAAGCCGCGGCTAATAGTCTGGAAATTACGGTAGTTTAGAGTTTCGCTATCTGCATTACATGTTGTCCACTCAGTGAGCCAAATATCAAGCCCAATCTGGTCTGAGAAATAGCAGTTGACAAAACTCTATATGGCTTTTGATAAGGAACAGATATGACTGGCTAGCCTGGTCCTACCATACTCTCGTACATTCATAATGTACAGAGAGTCTGGGTCTGTGGTATATTCGCGGTTTTCTCAAGACAAAAATGTGCAGGTCCAATCAGCGAACAGAAGGAGTAGCTGAGAACAATGACGTTGAGGTTGTGTGCTAGTTTGAGCATGTCACGTCACGACCAAATGTTAGCGATTGGTTACGGCAGATCTGAGTGGCTCTGGGCAGATCCAATAGTTTTAAACATCAACAGAGTATCCGCATTCAATGAAGTTCACGCTTGGCAATGAAAAGTGTCCAGACTCTCTGTACATTATGAAAGTATGAGAGTATGGTAGGACCAGGCTAATGATTGGCCGGATTTACACTTTATACCCTGGATGACATCATCCCCATCAGAGGGTACTGGATGGTTATAATAAACTCTGATTCTGATTTAAACATTTGCACTCATACTCATAGTTTTATTCTATAAAAGTATTAATACAAACTATAGAGTTAATTTGTGCCAACAACACATACACAGATTCAACACATAAACAGTATGACTATTGATGCAACATGATAAGTAAAGAGAAAAGGGCGACTTTAGCCGGGTTTTCACAGACGGGGTCACAAATAGTCATTTAAAATAATTTCATTTACAGTGGTTAACTCATTTGGCATATTTTTTACATTTTTCACGCTATATGACTTTGACGCCCTAAATGTCATAATTAGATTTGGCGACTTTAGCCGGGTTTTCACAGACGGGGTCACATATGTCGCAAAATTAAGGCAAACTAGAAGATTTCAGTTCGATTTACAAGCGCCATCTACAGGATTTTCATCGGAAATAATCAAATTGAACACGAGAGAAAAGAATAGATAGTTGCCTAGCCTACATAAAAGGAGAATAAGCATATCTGCCAAAGAGTTTGTGAAATATAATTATCTGAAATGCAATATTGCCTTTCAGTTTGTCATTTAATATTCAATTTGTGTAACACACAGTTGATTTGATATCCATGAACTATAATCAATAGGCTAGCCTACATGTAGCCTAGGCCTACTGTAAATCGCTAAACAATTAGCCTAGATGATGGTTTGAATTGGGACTTTGGTTGTCTTCACTCTGAGCAAAAGGAGTGAATAAGTACCTCAAAACAACTTTGGCATAGGCTATTCAACATTAACCCACGTTTGTAAATTAAAAGGGTTCACTCTAAAATATTTTTCCGGTGGTCATAAAAGAAATTAGTATGAACGTAGGCTATAGCCTAATATAGCCTAGTGTCTCCCATAAGCATATCTGCCAAAGAGTTTGTGAAATATAATTATCTGAAATGCAATATTGCCTTTCAGTTTGTCATTTAATATTCAATTTGTGTAACACACAGTTGATTTGATATCCATGAACTATAATCAATAGGCTAGCCTACATGTAGGCCTACATGAAGCGGTTTTAATATAAAGGCTACAGAATTAGGCTATAGGCTGACTTGCATCAGATATAGCCCACTGATGTGGCCTGTACTGTCACTGAACAAGCTACTAAATATGCATGGCCCTTTATCAATAGTGGACATGCCTTTCATTAAAGAGTAGATCTAAACATGGCAATTATTAATGTGTTAACACGTGTTCATCGCATGGGAACCGAACCCAGAACACGCAAAATATGACGCGCTTGATAACCCGTGACACCATGAGTGACGCAAATTATGCACAGCAACAAGGATTCTTGTGCCACACGCGTCAAGTTCAAACATTTTAATTTGCATAATTTTCATAAATTCTTTGAAACTAGCGAATAGGTAGCCTAAATCAATGCTTGCAACACTGTCGGAAAAAAAGTTTCTCCTTCTGTTTTTTAAGTTGCAGGCTACAGGTGACGAAAGCACAGGTTGACGGAACCATCTTTTAGGACTCGTTTTCCAACTGATGTTTTTTTTTTGCAACACAGATTAATTTAGCTTGGCAGTTAGCCTGCCACCGACCAGGTCAGTTCTGTGGCATAAATTCCCATGTTTACTTAGCTGGGATTCAGGTTAACACACTAATGGAACAGAACTCTCACTAAAATTAGCGAGGCTTATCGAAATGAGCCAGGTTTAGCCTTTAGCGAGGTTCATGGAATACCCCCCTGGGCAAGTTTTTGTTCTGTTTTCAAAAAAAAACTTGCCATAGACATCGTCCAAAACAGAAGCGACAGCGGCTGCTGCTTTCGTTTCGTTGCTGCTTAAGTTTCGTTGTCGTCACGTCACCAGCCAATAGCGTGCCAGGAGTATGGACGTTTCTGATTGGAGCCAAAGATTCTGGCAGTAAACAGAGGATTTTGATCTGCTGGTGTCTAGCCTGAGCTGCCAAGCAAAATTCACATTTCCTGGAAGTTCAGGCAGGGTTCACCCAGCCTAATACATAATAATAATAATAATAATATTAATAATAATAATAATAATAATAATGCATTTTATTTGTAAAACACTTTATATTATGGCAATCTCAAAGTGCTACAAAAATATAATGCAAATGAAAAACAGATAAAGGCAGATAAAAAAAAAATAATAATGCAATTTAAAATAGATTATATACACACACACACAAACACACACATACAACAACACACACACACACACACACACACATCAACAAAACACATTTAACAAAAAAGCTTTTTTTTAAAAAAGATAAGTTTTCAATGTTTTTTAAAAAGTTTTCAATGTCTGAAGGGCCCTCAGGTGGAGCAGCAGCAGAGAAAGCTCTATCACCCATCCTGTGGAGCTTGGTTCTGGGGATTTGGAGGGTGTTAATGTGTGTTGACCGCAGGGGGCGTGAGGAGGTCTGGGGGGTGAGGAGTTCCTGTAGGTAGAGGGGAGCATGTCCATATATGCACTGGTGGGTGAGGAGTGAGATCTTATATTCTATTCTGAAATGAACCGGGAGCCAGTGAAGACTTTTCAGAATGGGGGTGATATGTTCATGCTTGCGCACCCTCATCAGGATCCTGGCAGCACTGTTCTGGATGTATTGAAGTCTCTGGATGCTCTTGCCAGAGATCCCTATGAGGAGTGCATTGCAATAGTACAGCCTGGAGGAGACAAAGGCGTGGACGCAGTTTGGCGATGTACTTGAGGTGGTAGAATGATGTCTTGCAGAGATGTTTGATGTGGGTGTCAAAAGAGAGTTGTGGGTCCATTTTAACACCCAAGTTGGTGACAGATGTTGACAGGGAGATGTTTTGTCCAGAGAAGGTGATATTTGTGATGGTGGAAGAGCGGAGCTGATGTGATGAGCCAACTAGAATTGCTTCTGTTTTAGAACTGTTCAGTTGAAGGAAGTTTAGCTTCATCCAAGCCTCTATCTCCTCCAGACATGTGGTCAGCGTGGATGGTGGCAGGGGAACAGATGAAGTTGTCCTGAGGTAGAGCTGTGTGTCATCAGCATAACAGTGGAAAGTTATTCCGTGTCTGCTAATGATCTTGCCAAGGGGGAGCATGTAGATGGTGAAAAGGGTGGGGCCCAGCACAGAACCCTGAGGGACACCACAGGTGACATTTTGTCACATCACATGTCCATTCTCATTCATCATTCAGCTCTTCAGACCAACTAAATCCTAAAGAAAATAACTGAAGGGACCATCAAAACACCTGACCTGTTTCACATGAAGACCCATGAGAACATCATAAATGTATGTTTCCCCTGTGCGGCTTTGCAGAACTCAGACACATGGACTTGGACTTGGCCTCTCCATCCTCCTGCAGGGCCCAGGGCCGTTGCCTCAGTTCACCATTAGAGTTGCAGGTCCACATAGTAGACAACAGTCCTTTCTTCAAGAGGTAGGTTAGGTGTTTCACTTATTATGTCACAAGCAAAGTGGTTAGAAAAAGACTTGCGTTATTGAGAGTTATAACATTTGCCCTGACCAAATAGTGTTCCTCTCATAGTAAACAGGTCCACTCTGCCTTGACCAGTAGAGTAGTGAAGTGGCACAATAAGGAGGTATGATATACAGTATCAGTTCATTCAGCTCACTTCCTTCAGGCCAAATAGTGTCCCTCTGCAGTCTGTGTGTGGTGAGGTGCAGTAGCATAGTGAAGAGATATGATGCATCAGATCATTCAGCTCACAGTGGTCAGTCCGTCCAGGATGAGAGCAGGCCATCCCTTAATACCGTCTGACTTATATAAGCAGCTGGAGAGAAAGTGGATGAGACCATGTATTACTTTTTGGACTTATTCAACTAAACATCAACATTCAGATGAAATAAAGTAAACAAATGTCTACCACCAGAACAAGTTTAATCTTTTGAGACTGAATATCGGTCTGGGGAGTCTGCGCTGTATTTCTACTGCACAAGAGGCGTGACCAATGGGCATAGTTCAAATGACCGTATGCTTGATTTGAGAAGACACGAGTTGGATTGTCCTTCAACCAATCACCATGCACCGATCTGGGTGCGCCTGGTGAATGAGCCAGTTTGTGATTGGTTCCAGCAAATGTGGATATGAAGAGAGATAAACGTGCAGGTTCCCAGCCTAAACTGCGGGGTGAAATCCAATCGCTGGCAGATAGGGCTGAGTTTACCCAGCCTAGGATTTCCCCTTTTGGTCAATTGTCAGCTAACTGGGTGCAGTTATTGCTAAGGGGGCACCAGTCTTATTTACAGTGATGTTTGCATATTGCAACTCAATAATAACATTCTCTCTTTTCTTGTAGGAAACAGTTTGTCCCCATTCTACAGCCATACATCTCTGCTGATCCACAGGATGCTATCTGCAGTGTGTTATTCATCCCTATCAGTCATAAGAGACTGAGCTCTAAAACAGTAGGATACTCACCACCACTACTTAATATGGCCATTTGCACCATTCAGATCACGTAACTGATGTCATCAAGCCACGGATTTCCCCTTGTGTCTAGTCAGAGAAAAACATTATGATCAGACAGGCAATAATAATAAAAAAAAAAAAGGTGGATATAAATAAGCATTTATGAATAATTACCTCTGTTGTTACAGCGGGATCTAACTTTTGCTCAAGAAGGTCTTTCTCCCAACCTAGCTCTGCAAAATAAATAAACAAATAAATAATGAAAAGTAGTGTGTGTGTGTGTGTGTGTGTGTGTGTGTGTGTGTGTGTGTAAAACAATGGTAAGGGAGAGAAATGTCTGTTTTTAATAGTATTCTTGAAAATGACAACTATGATAATATAAAGCCTGAATTATTAAATCTTTTAATAAGAAACGTGACCATTCTTACCTGGCTGGGTTGTCACTTGCTGTTTCCTCCTCTTCCTTCGTAATATAATGGGGCCTACCAGTACCCCATATACGAGGACTACAACAGCAACTACACCAACCACGATGGCAGCAGTGTGTTTTCTTTCAGCACATGCAGTGTCATATGATGTGGATCCTTTTCTTATGACAACAAGTCTCATCAACTCACACCTACAGATATAAATAATTACACTTCAGATACTGTATGTGTTTACACTAATCTGAACCTGAATGTGGATCTGAATCTAAACCTGTGAACATATACACTGTATAAACTCACTGTGTGTGTGGTCTGCAGGATGTGAATGATCCATCTGAGTATGTGTCACCTACACACTCACCACACACAGTATCTGAAGACGACGTACCTGCAAGAAAAGACAGCAATACAATATTTAACATGCCTTTATACGTGTTTCACTATGTGCCTGTGTGTGTTTCCCCCTATTCATTTTTTTGTGATTATGCTTTTTTATTTTTGTTTCCCCCTATTCAATTAACAAAAATGTCATCTTATCACATTACACAGTATTCTCTAACCTGGCTGTTTGATGTATTGTCCTGGTGAGCACTTGGTGTGTTCCACAGCTCCTCTGCAGCCATCTTGGATTGGGTCAGTGCAGTAGTGACCTTCCAGAGGCTCACACAGTGTGTCTGAGGTGGAGCTGCACACCCTCTTCACTCTTAGACTTCCACCTACATTACAACATAATACAATCATTATAGAGTTATTAGTGTTCCATTTGTGATGAACAATCCAAAGACCCAACATTAACTAATGCAGTAATGTGAACAACAATAAACAACTAAACCTAAACAAAACTGCTAAAGTATTTGCTTTACATTAAGAGTGTTGTTGTCCACTGGATAGGATTGACTAGGGTTACTAAAGTTTTAACTATTGCCCTCTCATGCATGTATGCTTTTAACCAGAGTACTCATTATTCCTTTTACTGTTTATGCCACAATGTGAAGTTGTTGGCTGTGTTCAAGTAATTTGTTGTTTTGCACTCCTTTAATCATTCCATGTTGTTGTATGTCTTTTAATATATAACTTTTGAATCTATTGTCCTTTTATGTTTTTATGTGCTATTAGCCACTGTTTGCTTTTGTCTATGTAAAGTACATTGAATTATCCCTGTGTAGGAATTGAAATGTGCTCTATAAATACACTTGCCTTGTTTCGCCTTACTGGAGTCACAAACTGTACAGCGTCTGCAATACTCCAAACTATTGAGTGTGTCAGTGTAGAACGATGGACGACATGGAACACATCTTGTGCTGAAGAACTCTGTGCAGTGTCTCCGCACATAATAACCTTTAAACAGTACATGAGTAATTATAACACACATACATCAAAGCATGGGCGGGTAGGTTATTCATTTATGTTGTGAACCATGACAGAGTGCTCCTTACCAGGGCCACACATGGGGCAGCACTCCTGTCCTATAAGGTACTCAGCTCTTCCACAGGCAGTAGAGACCCCAGACACAGTGATGAGGAGGATCACTGCAATAATCATCAGCTTCATCAAGATCTCGTCTGGTTGGGATGCAATGACTTAAACATGGTGCTTACACAGCTGAGCAACATACTCATAGCCTGCAGTTTCACAGATGCATCTGTCAAAACAAGAAAAATACTTTTAAAGTATGTTGTTGTGTCCATGGGTTATGTGAGAGGTCGGTGGTGGGATGTTTTGCCTCTTCCTGGTTTCTGAGGTTCACTGATCCTCTAGGGGCAGCAATGATCTTTTCTTAGCAAAGAGGTGAGAACTGAATCGGCAGGTTATTGGTATTGGCAATTAAGAGATATATGCTGCTCCTAATAATGTCCAGTGGATTAATTTAGGCATAGACCAAACTCCAATCAAGTTGTAGAAGCATCTCAAGGACCATTGAAGTCAAGTCAAGTCAAGTCAAGTTTATTTATATAGCGCATTTCATACACAGAGGTCATTCAATGTGCTTTACATAAACAGCACACATCTCTTTATATAAAGTCTCACAGTTAATGGTGTATGTCAGTGAAAACCAAGCTACAAGGTCGAGAGCAGGGGGTCAGGATTTGACTGATTAGCTTCGCCGATTAGCAAGGCACTTCCTCGTCTCCATTTTCCAGAAATACATTATGTCCGGTGCCGTTTTCCCATAGTTTTCCTCATGCTGATTGGTGGCTGTTCCACTCTCAGCTCATGCATGTTCTCAAATGAAAAAGTTTGCAACAACCAACAGTCTTCCTAGATCTGGCCGCCCAGCCAACCAACAGTCTTCCTAGATCTGGCCGCTCAGCCAACCAACAGTCTTCCTAGATCTGGCCGCTCAGCCAACCAACAGTCTTCCTAGATTTTATACACCTGTGGAAAGCGACCTGATGAAACCCATGAATACGTCTGACACGCAATGACACGCCTCTTTATGCAGAGGAAGTGATCCCCGTTTTGCGCCAATAGACCTCTGAAGTTCGCCTACAAAAAAGCCACCATCTTTGCCCAAATAAGGAGATCCGGTATCTTGAGATTTTTTCTATGGGAAAATAACATGGGGATTTTCAATTATCGCACCTGTTAAACTCTCGCGGGGATGATGACATTGGAAATGCAGACGTTTTTCACTACACAGTTTTGTCCACTGCCATCTAGTGGATACTGTGATCTTTGGCAGGTGAAGACGGCACACTTTGATCTTTGCTACCCCAAAGCTAACTTACAATGCAACTTGCCATAGGCAATTAGCTTCAATTAACTCCCGGATCTCCTTATATGGGCAAAGATGGCAGCTTTGGATCATTTTTGTAGGCGAACTTCAGAGTTCTATAGACATGAACTACGACAACGTATCTTGCTCCGCCTTAAGGATCTTTGGCCAAACTAAGTACTCAGAGCAACACGAGGGCCTTGGTCAGACAGGACACCCAGGACCCAGCGGTCAGACAGGACATCCAGGACCCAGCGGTCACTATGAGTGAGATCCAGAGCTGCTCTGAGAGGATGAGAGGAGCGTAAAGAAGTACCTGATGACTTACATTGATGTCAGTTAAGTCTTTGTGGGTTCAGGGCTTATGGATGGGATTCAGCCTGCATGAGTTCATGCTGTAGGCCTACAGTACGTGCCCAAGCCAAATGGCAATAATATGAAGGTGGCGCCATAGTCAACAACTTTGAACAATTCTACTTAAGAGACATTCCACTTAAAAAATCAAAGCTGGTTTGTTACTCTTACATTAGGCTACATTTATGGCAGACGTTATTTGCACCTGGGTGCAAATATAAATTATGATATTTAAACCTGGGTGTAAATAGGCAATGTGGCTCTTTACACCCGGGTGTCTATGATCGACAATTCTATTTACACCCGGGATGGTCCCGCCATGTAGGATAGCACGCATTTCAGGTTTGGGTGCAAATAAGAAAATGCCTCCATTCCACTTTTTACACCCGGGTGCAAATAATCACTCATTTGGCATTTATCCAATGCGATTTACAGCAATAGAAAACAATAACATTTGTTTCCTAACAAGGTTAGGCCTACATAGGCCTAAGGTTTTTTGATGCTACACTGAAATTAGTATGCTACAACTTCCCAGACACTGCAAATAGTCAGAGCCATGAAAGAAAGTGGTTAACTAATGGTTTAGAAATACAAATATACATTTTAAAAAACCTACAGCATAACTACATTTTGCAGACTTTATTTAATTCCATCTAAAAGGCCATAACCTACTTCAGCAAGTAGCAGAACACAGCGTACCTTCTCAAGTGTGTTTAAAACAACCCTAAACGCAGTCTGATGATGTTGTAGCCAATAATACAATGGTCAATGGTCAAACGAAAGCAGTGCCATCACCTAAAATGGAAATATTTGAAGTTGTGTAAAGCGCTGTGCTTAACCTCAATATTACAGTTTTTGCCCGTTGCTTGAACACATTTTGCAAAACTTCGCTCACCGTACCAAAACTCTACACACTAGTGAACATAACACAACACTAGGAAATAAACCTTTCACATGTATGCCAAATTGAAACTCTTCTATCAGTACCTAAACTCTGCAATCAAAACCCAACAATCCTTTGTCAAAATGTAACTCTGGTGACAAAATGAAACACACTTGCATCATATGCATACACTTGCAAATCAGGAGGAATACACTAGTCTACTTTATATAAAACATATTTGCTTGAATACATTCAGAAAAACTTCACTCATTGTGCCAAAACTCTACACACAAGGAAACAATGACACAACACTGGGAAATATACCATTCACATCACCATTTCCAATGGCTAAACGAATGGGCTTTTTGTAGATGGCTGATTGGTGTTCAGTTTTGCAAGTAAGTGCGTTCAGGTGTGTATTTGAGTGGTTGCAATTACCCGATGTGTTTTGTATTTTGGATACATGTGTTTAACAAATGGTACTCTGAGATTTCATTTTTGACCGAAGTGTCTTAGTATGACATAGAGAGTAGTATGCAGGACCAAGTGTGTTGCATAAAGGAGTAAGTGTGTTGCAGAATTGCAACTAGAGTGCAAAGCAGCACTTTTGTTTAAGGTATAGGTATAGGTGTTTGAGATATGGCAACAAAACTTAAAGTTGTGTTACTTTAGTCTAAGCATGGGTCTATAGTGTTCAAGCAATGGGCAAAAACTGTAACCAAGTTCTACTTTACAGTAACAGGACCAAGCAATGTAGGCTAATACACGCTACAAAGTCATATGCTCTAGACTTTGAGGTGTTTTTTCCTGTTTAAGATACTTTCACATTCGCATAACCCTCTACTGCATGGTGTTGCCATATGGCAACAAATTATTTATCTTAGTTTTAGGCAGTAACACAAAACCTGCATTTTACCATTTATATTTGAAAAAGGGGACTTAAATGTTGATACAAAAAAAATATTGTTAGGTCACATAACTAGGATATACAGTATTGTTAGTACTAAACGTAGTGGATAGAGACAGCAGTCACCCATCCTGTCTCTTTGGCTGCAGCTTTACAGTAGCATCTGAGGCCCTAAGTTCAAGGTCAAATGGGGTGACCCTTCTCTCCTCTCACTATAAATGGTGTAAGAAATGGGCTGGCTTGCTGTGGAACCATCCAAGGCATGCCCACCCAGTGTGTGCCTTTAGTATCGCACTGGAGAACCCTATGTTAGGTTGACCCTTGAATCTGGGATCCCATATGAATGAGGCATGGCTTTCCAGGGCAGGAGAAGTCTGTCAGACATGGGGATATGTCTCTGTGTGCACAGCATGGATTTGCACACTTTCTGATGGGAAGTCATAGAGCCCTATGACTCTGCAGTCTCACTAGTTGAATGAATATGTCCTCTGACTGCAATAGAATCCTATGAATTTGGGAAATCAGTCATCTTAATAAAATAAAGATATTGGAATGATGACATTATTTAATACAATCCTTGGTTTTGATCAAAACAATTAGGCCTACATTATGTCTCTACAGGAAGGTTAACTTATATATTTCCAAAGCAGACTACGCTATGACAATATTACCATGATATAATCACTTTATTGCCCTGAATACAGTTATATTTGTATTATGTCAGGTTTACAACTATGTATCAAGCTGTTTCCGCAAGCCAAGCTTGTTTCCCAAGAACACATTGCTCAGGGCGGATAGTTTCCATCCCCCGTCACTCAAGAAAAACATCCCTTACGGGCAATTCCAACGGCTGAAGAGGATATGTAACCAAGAGTCAGAATTTGAAACAAAGGCAGAGGAAATGAAGATACCATTTAAAAATAGAGGATACTAAACCAAGATCATAAACGAAGCCTATAATAAAGCAAATGCTTTTTTCAAAACATTCATTAGGCTATTTAAACCATTTAAGTAAGAACACTACATTAAAACATTTAGGGGATAATTCGTACAATAGACTCAATGGCAGTAGGCTAGGCTACACTTGGTAGGACATTGGATTAACTGCCAGAGGAGGGGAAGGTGAAGTGGCGTGCTGGCTGGTAAAAAACAAACAAGCATTTACAAGAAATGGCCTGACCGTTTCTAGAGAAATGGTGTGAGCGAAACTGAGAGCATGAGTCACACTGTCACAGCAGATCGGAAAGCACCTAAAGTCCCAGCCTATGGCAATAACACACGAACACTGTTGCATAATAAAAGGCGTGTACATAGCGTGGTTTCCACCCCTCTGGTTTCCACCATTGTAAGTTGACTCTGATTGGCCGAGCGGTGTTTAGTGACGCCCCGGCTCAATACCGCGGTATTGTTTACAATTAATACCGCGGTATTGAGCCGGGGCGTCACTAAACAGCTCAGGTCGGCAGTGTAGGCTCAGGTCGGCAGTGGTGTGGACGTTGTATAAAACGTCCACACCACTGCCGACCTGAGCCTACTCTACAACACTTTATAAACGCTATGGATCGATAGAAAAGAGCATGCTTACCAAAAGAGTGAGAAACAGACGCCCAAGTGCTGAAGGTCGCTTAGAAGAGGACAGACTTTCTGTTTGAATCCAGTTTGCTTAAAAGGAAAGGGACAGTCCAGTTGGGAGGAACGTTAAATGGTGCCGTTTTAACGACCAGCGGAATTCAAAACTGCAGTAGGCTAATTCCACTGGATGGATTCATTTGGCTCCTACTTCGTCCTTCACATAGGAACCGTTCTCAAGAAGTAAGCCTATCATAAACTGAATGGGTGTAGTATACTTTCGTAAAGACAGGTCAATACTATGCTAAGTTGGTCATTGTTATCATCTGGTTTTCATAACATAATGCTGCGTCTAGGGCAGCTCATAGCATAGAATGAGATTCCTTTTTGACCATTGTCTCCGCACCCCGTCCTCAGGAGAGTGGGGGTGTGGCCTAATCTACGGCTCTGGAGGTAGTGTGTGTTCTACACCATCCGATGGAAACTGTTCCTAAAAGCACTTCAAACTATACAACCAAACACTGTCAAAACTTGAAGAAAGTGAAGTTGACAAAAACTTTAAAAAATTAAATCAGATGGCTTGACTGACACTTTGGCTGGCATCATACACATCAACCGGTAGATGGTCATTATAACTCACAATTATAACACATAGTCATAGTTTGATATTTACAAACTTTACACAAAGCCACTTTGATGAAAAGTGAATGAATAGCTGTAAATATTATTATTATGATTATATGATGTCTATTCATTTGAGGCCTTTATCTGATTTATTATTTCTATTCTAAAAGCAATCCGAACACCAGGAACATAGACTATAGCCTACTGACATTTTACATATAGACTTTATATACTGTATATAATTTTCTTTCTCCAACATTGGCATCTCCGGCTCTGCTGTCTCCTGGCACAGGGTGCTCGTTCAACATTCGCTCATGCAAGATCATGATGTGAAGATATGATATTTCTTCATTAGTCATGGCTGAGAGGGGAAACGTCTCACCACATGGAGTCCGTTTGTCACTAGCATGACATTCATGTGGCCGCACACTTCCTCATTTTCCCAAATTACGTGATTCTCATGTGATAACCAGATGATTGATTGAGAGAAGCCCAGAGCAGACCGATTTCATACAAATCCTTCAAGTATATCTTAATTTAGTGCTGTATGTAATTATGATATATCAGATGTAGTATAACGACAACTTAATAACGATAGCTGGTGTCTGGTGTGCACCAGAGTGTTCCAAACGTGTGTGTGGGATTGAATGAGCTTTTGGGGATGTTGAGCTGCACACATATCATCCAGACTGGACGCAGATGGAGCTGTAGTGCAGCTGTAGGATCTTCACTTTCACTGTAGTGTCTTGTGTAAATAATAATAAATAATAGTGACCGCTCACTCAATAATCAGCTCCCCATAACACCAACACACACAACACAACCAACACAACACCCACTGAACTGCCTGAGTGTAATGTACACTGCTGTGTATTCAGGCATGTCACTGTATTTGTATTGCAGTGTATGTTTCATCATCAACAGTCAGGTCCGCTTTTCACCATACATTTGACACAGCTCTTCCCTCCTGAAGTATCCGGGCGCTTGTGCACCAGTAGGAGTGCCATACTGCCCTGCAAAGGCAAAAGACCTTAACTCGCTAGAGTGTGAAACTGAGAAAAATGACTTTAAAGTTTATTTTTTGTCCCGACAAAAGTTTTTTAGGTAGGACTCCCAAAATTTGACAAGTTGTTGATAAGGTGAAGAAATGTTTGTATACAAAAAAAATGAGCTCAAAATTGACCTTTGACCCTTGTTTGGCTGTTACTGTACCCTGCCTTTGTATCACATGCACAAAATGGAGGAGTGGTGCAAAGGCAAAAGGCATTAACTGACATAAAATAAATATTTGCCTGCTGTTCAACATACTTACATCCAATATAAGAACACTTAACCAAGTCTAGTCATCATGGTATTTATTTTAAATTATATAGACCATTGGTTGTTCCTACAAAGTGCTATAATGATCAGGATAGCGCAGCAACACTAAACTTACCTAAAATACAAGAGATATTTTCTCAATACAGATAATTAAATTATAATTTAATACAAAGGTACAGTATATTTATTGATTTTAGAGTAATAATTAATTAAACATTTGATTAGACCGTTCCTCATCCTCCATGTTCACAAGCAACGAGACCCGGAAGGCCCAGGTTGGATAAGTAGGGGCCGCACAGTCTGCAAATAGCCAGTTCAGAGATGATGATAATTAGAGTAATTGATAATGATTATTATTGTATTACTCTATTATAATAAAAAAAATAATATACTATATATATATATATATATATATATATATATATATATACATACCTATCTCATTGATATTGAATACTGATTGACCCTTGATGAGCCACAGGCCCATAACTCTAACTCATAATTCTATAGGCTATTTTGCATAAGGACCTGAAATCACCTGAGGAAGGAAGTTTAGTCTCTCCCATACAGGAGAAAAACAATGTCCCATGTTTACAAACGTGGTCAATCAAATTTAAGGGTTAAAGGTTAAATGCCACCAAACTGCTCAAGATGCACAGTCAGCAAACTCGATTTGGATTAGGCTACTACTTTTTAATTCAGAGATAGGCTAACATGGACAGGGTCCACCGAAAAAAAGTTGGAATTACTTTTACCATCGGGGTTAGCTTACTTTGTTAGCAATATGGATTTGTGAAAGATCTGGCATGAACATCTGCAAGAAGAAAATATGGTTCAAACATGTACGGATTGTTTTGGATGCAGATTACGTGCTTTGCTATGGATTATATCTTCCATTGATTACATCGGATTGCATGGAAAGGTAGGATGCCTGTTGTTTTAATAATTGGTTTTCGGCGTCTGATGAGGCTCCGCTAAATGAGGAGGTGTGTCAGCCTCAACGTTAGCTGCTACGTGATTCAGATTAGCTCCGGGCTGTCACAGACATCGACAGATCTGAACCATCGCCCTGAACGAAAATCACAACATGTATGACAACCTGTAAAACATACAATCTATAGCTTGATCACCTTGCTTTAATTCCTACTGCATACTGAGCAGTTTGTCTGGCTAGCTAAGTGGTGTTGTTCTCGCAAACTAGCTTATGTGGTTTGGTGACGGCAAACTTTGACGGTAGGTCAAAGCTAGAGTAGCCGTAACATCACGGCGGTACAGTAACATCTGTCGTGAAGCCTGGTTTACCAAAGCCAGAACAGCTTAACTCAACTTCAGCGTGCCCGCACAAAGGCTAAAAGCCTATCATAACTGTTAAGGCGTTCTATTGTGGTTTGTCTTACGGTTTTGGAAGTTACGGCTGTCAGAGCCCTTTATTTTTTCGCTAAAACGATTAAATTGACTAACGATATTCATTCACATGATAAAGGAGGTCTCAAATACCCCAAAAATGACATTAACTCATTTTTGACAAAATATGATGTTAAGGGGTTTTGCCTTTGTACGGCAGCATAGACCTCTGAAGTTCACCTAATAAAGGACCCAAACCTGCCATCCTTATATAAGGAGATCCAGGAGTTAATTGAAGCTAAAGTTGCATTAAGTTAGCTCTGGGGTGGCAAAGATCAAAGTTTGCCGTCTTCACCAACCGAAGATCACAGTATCAACTAGACGGCAGTGGACAAAACTGTATAGCGAAAAACGTCTGCATTTCCAATGTCATCATCCCCGCGAGAGTTTAACAGGTGCGATAACTGAAAATCCTCATGTTACTTTCCCATAGAAAAAATCTCAAGACAAGAGATCTCCTTATTTGGGCAAAGCTGGTAGCTTTTGTGTAGGCTAATTTCAGAGGTCTATGGGGGAGCTGTGGCTACAGTTGGCTAATATGCAGCCACACGGCCCAGCCCTATAGAGCTCCCCAGTCCCGCCCCTCCTCCGAGAGAGGTGCTTGTCCGGATGTAAAATTCTCATTCATTTCTCCCATTGACTTCTGGAAAAATTCGGATATAAAGAGTTTTAGACCATGCCTTAGGCTAACCAGCTACGATGTGACTCATAAGCATATAACTTATAATTTCGAGTGAAAAAATGAACAGAAAATGTAAAAAAAGCGAAAGGTACAAGACTGTGTACATATCTTAAATTCCGAGATAGAGAACTCAAATCCCAGGATGCTTTGCAAACGTACACACATTTCCAACATTTGCAGCCTAAAGATAGTTTAACATGGTTCCATATTAATCTGAGAAAAGAAGATGATTACTTCCTACCGTTTCCATTGAGTAAATTCAACCTTCAAGATGAGAAAACCGTTATTTTTCGGAAGACCACACATCGGTCCTGATCAGCCCTGCAGCCATTTTAAGTTTTGAAGTTCCAGCGAGACGAAGCTGGACGATAGGCGCGGGAAAAGCTGAGTACAGTTTGTTTGGCATTGCCATGGCAACGGCGATCTCTACCAATCAAAGGCTCTGCTTTCACCAGTTGTACACGTTAGGGTATCGGGTAGTGTAGTACTCTCTCGTTAAATCGTGAATAAAGCATTGTTTTCTCAAAACAAGGTTGATGCCCCCATTAACTTTTGACATCTATATGAGCAGGTATAATCGCTTAGTCACATCGTAGCTGGTTTTAAGTCTACCATGGACGGTTACGATGTTATGGCTTATTCTCCAATTGTCAATGGAGAAATTGTATTGGATTTTTACTTCCGGACTAGGCTGTGGGCGGGACTGGGGAGCTCTATAGAGCTCCCCAGTCCCGCCCCTCCTCCGAGAGAGGTGCTTGTCCGGAAGTAAAATTCTCATTCATTTCTCCCATTGACTTCTGGAAAAATTCGGATATAAAGAGTTTTAGACCATGCCTTAGGCTAACCAGCTACGATGTGACTCATAAGCATATAACTTATAATTTCGAGTGAAAAAATGAACAGAAAATGTAAAAAAAGCGAAAGGTACAAGACTGTGTACATATCTTAAATTCCGAGATAGAGAACTCAAATCCCAGGATGCTTTGCAAACGTACACACATTTCCAACATTTGCAGCCTAAAGATAGTTTAACATGGTTCCATATTAATCTGAGAAAAGAAGATGATTACTTCCTACCGTTTCCATTGAGTAAATTCAACCTTCAAGATGAGAAAACCGTTATTTTTCGGAAGACCACACATCGGTCCTGATCAGCCCTGCAGCCATTTTAAGTTTTGAAATTCCAGCGAGACGAAGCTGGACGATAGGCGCGGGAAAAGCTGAGTACAGTTTGTTTGGCATTGCCATGGCAACGGCGATCTCTACCAATCAAAGGCTCTGCTTTCACCAGTTTTACACGTTAGGGTGTCGGGTAGTGTAGTACTCTCTCGTTAAATCGTGAATAAAGCATTGTTTTCTCAAAACAAGGTTGATGCCCCCATTCACTTTTGACATCTATATGAGCAGGTATAATCGCTTAGTCACATCGTAGCTGGTTTTAAGTCTACCATGGACGGTTACGATGTTATGGCTTATTCTCCAATTGTCAATGGAGAAATTGTATTGGATTTTTACTTCCGGACTAGGCTGTGGGCGGGACTGGGGAGCTCTATACAGTCTATGCTCTGTCCACGTGGCTCTGGATGTGGTGTATTAGCACCACCTACTGGTGAAAGAGTTATTAACACCAATGCTGCCCTTGTAGGCTACAGTAGTAATCACTATCTAATGAATAAATCAAGTCAGTATGAATGTGTGTGTATAACAGTAGGTACAGGAGGAGGAGGAGATTGCTGCAATATGCTTTTGGTCTGAACCTGTGACTAAAGGACCACAGTAATGTCCTGTGTATTAGCCACATTAATCCACATTAGACGCAGGACAGTGTTTCATGCAAGTCTTTTTTTGTTCATGTTTTTATTGCTTTCACATTAAAAAAAAAAAAAAAAAATTACACACACTTTAAATAAAATAAAATAAAATAGCATATACATCAGTACATAAAAAGGACTCTCAAACTTCCATCCACCAACACCACCACTCCTCCTCAGGGTCATGAAAACAGCCATCATGTGACCTGGAATAATCTCATTGTACAGCACACAATATGACACATGTTACAGCTGCAGTTGGTGTCTGGCAGAGTGAGGAAGACAACATTTTGAATGTACACAACTCTTATGCCCCTCCCCCACTACCACCAAGCACCCTCCCTTCTGTGCTTGCTAGTGTCTGTGGACAAACTGTGATTGACAGTCATATCTGCCAATGATCATACAGCCCTGCCCTTATTGGACCAGAAGAACAGGAACGGTGGATTTTTGCAACACAAATGAGAGGCTCTAGGTGGTGGTAGAAGCGCAGGCATTTTTCTGATTTATGTTGTTCTGTCTGAGCATACTGTCGGTTTCAGTGAATGTGACCAAAGACATCTTGTGTCCTGCCTTTAATTCAACTTTCCACAAGGTGGTGCTCTAAGCCTTTCCTTAAAGGGATAGTGCGGGTTTTAAGACACAAAGTTATATGGGTTCCCTGTCAGCAACGTTGTGCATCAGCACTGACTTACCCCCCGACAGCGTCCTGTGAGCCGAGATCCAGCCGGTTTTTGATGCTGAAGAAAGTAGTCCGGCAAGTTGCTGGGGTCACGAAAGTAAAGTGTTTTTCTTCTCAAAACCATATGCGTTCAAAAGAGTGATATATTTGCACCACAAAAACGTTGTCCAGGAAAAATTCAAACCTCGTTATCACTTGGCACTATTTTTCTCGATTCCTATCACTGCGCGCTACTGACAGCTGGACAACGTTTTTGGGGCTGGAAAATGAGCGTAAATGAGCGTATTTCCAAAAATGGCGGAATATCCCTTTCAGTTTCGTTGTCGTCACGTCACCGGCCAATAGCGTGCCAGGATTAAAGTATGGACGTTTCTGATTGGAGCCAGATTCTGGCAGTAAACAGAGGATTTTGATCTGCTGGTGTCCAGCCTGAGCTGCCAAGCAAAATTCACATTTCCTGGAAGTTCAGGCAGGGTTCACCCAGCCTAATACATAATAATAATAATAATAATAATAATGCATTTTGTTTGTAAAACACTTTATATTATGGCAATCTCAAAGTGCTACAAAAATATAATGCAAATGAAAAACAGATAAAGGCAGATAAAAAAATAAAAAATAATGCAATTTAAAATAGATTATATATATACAGTACACACACACAAACACACACATACAACAACACACACACACACACACACACACACACATCAACAAAACACATTTAACAAAAAAGGTTTTTTAAAAAGATAAGTTTTCAATGTTTTTTAAAAAGTTTTCCATGTCTGTGGGGCCCTCAGGTGGTCAGGGAGGGCGTTCCACAGCCTGGGAGCAGCAGCAGAGAAAGCTCTGTCACCCATGCTGTGGAGCTTGGTTCTGGGGATTTGGAGGGTGTTAATGTTTGTTGACCGCAGGGGGCGTGAGGAGGTCTGGGGGGTGAGGAGTTCCTATAGGTAGAGGGGAGCATGTCCATATATGCACTGGTGGGTGAGGAGTGAGATCTTATATTCTATTCTGAAATGAACCGGGAGCCAGTGAAGACTTTTCAGAATGGGGGTGATACTGTATGTTCATGCTTGCGCACCCTCATCAGGATCCTGGCAGCACTGTTCTGGATGTATTGAAGTCTCTGGATGCTCTTGCCAGAGATCCCTATGAGGAGTGCATCGCAATAGTACAGCCTGGAGGAGACAAAGGCGTGGATGAGCTTCTCTGCATCGCCCAGGGTGAGAGTTGGACGCAGTTTGGCGATGTTCTTGAGGTGGTAGAATGATGTCTTGCAGAGATGTTTGATGTGGGTGTCAAAAGTGAGTTGTGGGTCCATTTTAACACCCAAGTTGGTGACAGATGTTGACGGGGAGATGTTTTGTCCAGAGAAGGTGATATTTTTGATGGTGGAAGAGCGGAGCTGATGTGATGAGCCAACTAGAATTGCTTCTGTTTTAGAGCTGTTCAATTGAAGGAAGTTGAGCTTCATCCAAGCCTCTATCTCCTCCAGACATGTGGTCAGTGTGGATGGTGGCAGGGGAGCAGATGAAGTGGGGGTTGTCCTGAGGTAGAGCTGTGTGTCATCAGCATAACAGTGGAAAGTTATTCCAGCACAGAACCCTGAGGGACACCACAGGTGACATTTTGTCACATCACATGTCCATTCTCATTCTCAATTTTAGCAGTAGTGAAGTGAAGTGGAACAGTAAGGCGGTAGGATGCATCAGATCATTCAGCTCTTCAGACCAACTAAATCCTAAAGAAAATAACTGAAGGGACCATCAAAACACCTGATCTGTTTCACATGAAGACCCATGAGAACATCATAAATGTATGTTTCCCCTGTGCGGCTTTGCAGAACTCAGACACATGGACTTGGACTTGGCCTCTCCATCCTCCTGCAGGGCCCAGGGCCGTTGCCTCAGTTCACCATTACTGTGCGTTCACACCAAAAGCTTCAAAAGCTTCAAGAGTGCCGGAAATCATTCATTTCCTATGGAGAGTCGGCGTTACCGGCGTCAAAAGCGTTCTGGGCGTGAGCGTGGCTTCATGAGCTTCACGGGCGTCAAAAAAAAGTTGAGCCTCAGTTAACTTTATGGTAATTAGCTGTGACACGGTTCGGTGTCAACCAATTAGAATGTCAAACTCGCAGGATTGCTGCTTGTGGTTGGTTCGAATGTTTCACGTCTTGGCTTTGACGCTTTCGGCGCTGAACTGGGTTGAGCGTCGGGCTATGAGCTTCACCAGCGATTTTGACTCTTTTGACGGTTTCGGTCTGAATGCACAGCAAGAGTTGCAGTTCCGCATAGTAGACAGCAGTCCTTTCTTCAAGAGGTAGGTAGGTGTTTCACTTATTATGTCACAAGCAAAGTGGTTAGAAAAAGACTTGCGTTATTGAGAGTTATAACATTTGCCCTGACCAAATAGTGTTCCTCTCATAGTAAACAGGTCCACTCTGCCTTGACCAGTAGCGTAGTGAAGTGGCACAATAAGGAGGTATGATATACAGTATCAGTTCATTCAGCTCACTTCCTTCAGGCCAAATAGTGTCCCTCTGCAGTCTGTGTGTGGTGAGGTGCAGTAGCATAGTGAAGAGATGCATCAGATCATTCAGCTCACAGTGGTCAGTCCGTCCAGGATGAGAACAGGCCATCCCTTAATACCGTCTGACTTATATAAGCAGCTGGAGAGAAAGAGGATGAGACCATGTATTACTTTTTGGACTTATTCAACTAAACATCAACATTCAGATGAAATAAAGTAAACAAATGTCTACCACCAGACCAAGTTTAATCTTTTGAGACTGAACATTGGTCTGGGGTGTCTGCACTGTATTTCTACTGCACAAGAGGCGTGATCAATGGGCATAGTTCAAATGACCGTATGCTTGATTTGAGAAGACACGAGTTGGATTGTCCTTCAACCAATCACCATGCACCGATCTGGGTGCGCCTGGTGAATGAGCCAGTTTGTGATTGGTTCCAGCAAATGTGGATATGAAGAGAGATAAACGTGCAGGTTTCCAGCCTAAACTGCGGGGTGAAATCCAATCGCTGGCAGATAGGGCTGAGTTTACCCAGCCTAGGATTTCCCCTTTTTGTCAATTGTCAGCTAACTGGGTGCAGTTAGTGCTAAGGGGGCACCAGTCTTATTTACAGTGATGTTTGCATATTGCAACTCTATAATAACATTCTCTCTTTTCTTGTAGGAAATAGTTTGTCCCCATTCTACAGCCATACTTCTCTGCTGATCCACAGGATGCTATCTGCAGTGTGTTATTCATCCCTATCAGTCATAAGAGACTGAGCTCTAAAACAGTAGGATACTCACCACCACTACTTAATATGGCCATTTGCACCATTCAGATCACGTAACTGATGCCATCAAGCCACGGATTTCCCCTTGTGTCTAGTCAGAGAAAAACATTATGATCAGACAGGCAATAATAATAATAAAAAAAAGGTGGATATAAATAAGCATTTATGAATAATTACCTCTGTTGTTACAGCGGGATCTAACTTTTGCTCAAGAAGGTCTTTCTCCCAACCTAGCTCTGCAAAATAGATAAACAAATAAATAATGAAAAGTAGTGTGTGTGTGTGTGTGTGTGTGTGTGTGTGTGTGTGTGTGTGTGTGTAAAACAATGGTAAGGGAGAGAAATGTCTGTTTTTAATAGTATTCTTGAAAATGGCAACTATGATAATATAAAGCCGGAATTATTAAATCTTTTAATAAGAAACGTGACCATTCTTACCTGGCTGGGTTGTCACTTGCTGTTTCCTCCTCTTCCTTCGTAATATAAAGAGGCCTGCCAGAACCCCACATACGAGGACTACAGCAACTACACCAACCACGATGGCAGCAGTGTCTTTTCTTTCAGCACATGCAGTGTCATATGATGTGGATCCTTTTCTTATGACAACAAGTCTCATCAACTCACACCTACAGATATAAATAATCACACTTTAGATGTGTTTTACACTAATCTGAACCTGAATATGGATCTGAATCTAAACCTGTGAACATGTACACTGTATAAACTCACTGTGTGTGTGGTCTGCAGGATGTGAATGATCCGTTTGAGTATGTGTCACCTACACACTCACCACACACAGTATCTGAAGACGACGTGCCTGCAAGAAAACATTAAACAATATACACAACAGCAATACAATATTTAACATGCCTTTATACGTGTGTTTCACTATGTGCCTGTGTGTGTTTCCCCCTATTCATTTTTTTGTGATTATGCTTCTTTATTTTTGTTGCCCCCTATTCAATTAACAAAAATGTCATCCTATCACATTACACAGTATTCTCTAACCTGTTTGATTGATGTATTGTCCTGGTGAGCACTTTGTGTGTTCCACAGCTCCTCTGCAGCCATCTTGGATTGGGTCAGTGCAGTAGTGACCTTCCAGAGGCTCACACAGTGTGTCTGAGGTGGAGCTGCACGCCCTCTTCACTCTTAAACCTCCACCTATATTAGAACATAATACAATCATTATAGAGTTATAAACATTCCATTTGTGATGAACAATCCAAAGACCCAACATTAACTAATGCAGTAATGTGAACAACAATAAACAACTAAACCTAAACAAAACTGCTGAAGTATTTGCTTTACATTAAGAGTGTTGTTGTCCACTGGATAGGATTGACTAGGGTTACTAAAGTTTGAACTATTGCCCTCTCATGCATGCATGCTGTTAACCAGAGTACTCATTATTCCTTTTACTGTTTATACCACAATGTGAAGTTGTTGGCTGACTTCAAGTAATTTGTTGTTTTGCACTCCTTTAATCATTCCATGTTGTTAATATAACTTTTTAATCTATTGTCCTTTTATGTTTTTATGTGCTATTAGCCTACTGTTTGCTTTTGTCTATGTAAAGTACATTGAATTATCCCTGTGTAGGAATTGAAATGTGCTCTATAAATACACTTGCCTTGTTTCGCCTTACTGGAGTCACAAACTGTACAGCGTCTGCAATACTCCAAACTATTGAGTGTGTCAGTGTAGAACGATGGACGACATGGAAGACATCTTGTGCTGAAGAACTCTGTGCAGTGTCTCCGCACATAATAACCTTTAAACAGTACATGAGTAATTATAACACACATACATCAAAGCATGGGCAGGTAGGTTATTCATTTATGTTGTGAACCATGACAGAGTGCTCCTTACCAGGGCTACACATGGGGCAGCACTCGTGTCCTATAAGGTACTCAGCTCTTCCACAGGCAGCAGAGACCCCAGACACAGTCATGAGGAGGATCACAGCAATAATCACCAGCTTCATCAAGATCTCGTCTGGTTGGGATGCAATGACTTAAACATGGTGTTTACACAGCTGAGCAACATACTCATAGCCTGCAGTTTCACAGATGCATCTGTCAAAACAAGAAAAATACTTTTAAAGTATGTTGTTGTGTCCATGGGTTATGTGAGAGGTCGGTGGTGGGATGTTTTGCCTCTTCCTGGTTTCTGAGGTTCACTGATCCTCTAGGGGCAGCAATGATCTTTTCTGAGCAAAGAGGTGAGAACTGAATCAGCAGCTTATTGGTATTGGCAATTAAGAGATATATGCTGCTCCTAATAATGTCCAGTGGATTAATTTAGGCATAGACCAAACTCCAATCAAGTTGTAGAAGCATCTCAAGGACCATTGAAGTCAAGTCAAGTTTATTTATATAGCGCATTTCATACACAGAGGTCATTCAATGTGCTTTACATAAACAGCACACATCTCTTTATATAAAGTCTCACAGTTAATGGTGTATGTCAGTGAAAACCAAGCTACAAGGTCGAGAGCAGGGGGTCAGGATTTGACTGATTAGCTTCGCCGATTAGCAAGGCACTTCCTCGTCTCCATTTTCCAGAAATACATTATGTCCGGTGCCGTTTTCCCATAGTTTTCCTCATGCTGATTGGTGGCTGTTCCACTCTCAGCTCATGCATGTTCTCAAATGAAAAAGTTTGCAACAACCAGCAGTCTTCCTAGATCTGGCCGCCCAGCCAACCAACAGTCTTCCTAGATCTGGCCGCTCAGCCAACCAACAGTCTTCCTAGATTTTATACACCTGTGGAAAGCGACCTGATGAAACCCATGAATACGTCTGACATGCAATGACACGCCTCTTTATGCAGAGGAAGTGATCCCCGTTTTGCGCCAATAGACCTCTGAAGTTCGCCTACAAAAAAGCCACCATCTTTGCCCAAATAAGGAGATCCGGTATCTTGAGATTTTTTCTATGGGAAAATAACATGGGGATTTTCAATTATCGCACCTGTTAAACTCTCGCGGGGATGATGACATTGGAAATGCAGACGTTTTTCACTACACAGTTTTGTCCACTGCCATCTAGTGGATACTGTGATCTTTGGCAGGTGAAGACGGCACACTTTGATCTTTGCTACCCCAAAGCTAACTTACAATGCAACTTGCCATAGGCAGTTAGCTTCAATTAACTCCCGGATCTCCTTATATGGGCAAAGATGGCAGCTTTGGATCATTTTTGTAGGCGAACTTCAGAGTTCTATAGACATGAACTACGACGACGTATCTTGCTCCGCCTTAAGGATCTTTGGTCAAACTAAGTACTCAGAGCAACACGAGGGCCTTGGTCAGACAGGACACCCAGGACCCAGCGGTCAGACAGGACATCCAGCACCCAGCGGTCAGACAGGACATCCAGGACCCAGCGGTCACTATGAGTGAGATCCAGAGCTGCTCTGAGAGGATGAGAGGAGCGTAAAGAAGTACCTGATGACTTACATTGATGTCAGTTAAGTCTTTGTGGGTTCAGGGCTTATGGATGGGATTCAGCTTGCATGAGTTCATGCTGTAGGCCTACAGTACGTGCCCAAGCCAAATGGCAATAATATGAAGGTGGCGCCATAGTCAACAACTTTGAACAATTCTACTTAAGAGACATTCCACTTAAAAAATCAAAGCTGGTTTGTTACTCTTACATTAGGCTACATTTATGGCAGACGTTATTTGCACCTGGGTGCAAATATAAATGATGATATTTAAACCTGGGTGTAAATAGGCAATGTGGCTCTTTACACCCGGGTGTCTATGATCGACAATTCTATTTACACCCGGGATGGTCCCGCCATGTAGGATAGCATTTCAGGTTTGGGTGCAAATAAGAAAATGCCTCCATTCCACTTTTTACACCTGGGTGCAAATAATCACTCATTTGGCATTTATCCAATGCGATTTACAGCAATAGAAAACAATAACATTTGTTTCCTAACAAGGTTAGGCCTACATAGGCCTAAGGTTTTTTGATGCTACGCTGAAATTAGTATGCTACAACTTCCCAGACACTGCAAATAGTCAGAGCCATGAAAGAAAGTGGTTAACTAATGGTTTAGAAATACAAATATACATTTTAAATATATCCGCAAGCGGCGATGGGGGGCCCGAGCACCTGCGGTGCGGAGACCTGTGACATTTCGGAATCTAGCAAAGCAACATGTGCGTGTTGGTGGGCATGTGCATGAGCAACACACATGCCCACCAAATTTGGTCAATTTTCCTGAATGTATGTGTCAACCACAACAGACAACACGCTAGGTGGCACTATAGAGTCCCTAAGCCACACCCTAGGCCAGAGCTCTATCTCTGACTATCGATAGCAATAACGCACAAGCCCACCAAATTTGGTTCATTTTCGTGAATGTGTGTGTCAACCACAACAGACAATGCGCTAGGTGGCGCTATACAGTCCCTAAGCCACACCCGAGGCCAGAGCTCTGTCTCTGAATAACTATAGCAATAACACACATGCCCACCAAATTTGGTTCATTTGGGTGAATGTACGTGTCAACCACAACAGACAATGCTCTAGGTGGCGCTATAGAGTCCCTAAGCCACACCCTAGGCCAGAGCTCTATCTCTGACTATCCATAGCAATAACGCACAAGCCCACCAAATTTGGTTCATTTTCGTGAATGTGTGTGTCAACCACAACAGACAATGCGCTAGGTGGCGCTATACAGTCCCTAAGAGACCCTTGGCCAGAGCGCTGTCTCTGAATAGCTATAGCAATAACACATATGCCAACCAAATTTGGTTTATTTTCGTGAATGTATGTGTCAACCACAACAGACAATGCACTAGGTGGCGCTATAGAGTCCCTAAGCCACACCCGAGGCCAGAGCTCTGTCTCTGAATAACTTTAGCAATAACACACATGCCCACCAAATTTGGTTCATTTTGGTGAATGTTTGTGTCAACCACAAGAGACAACACACTAGGTGGCGCTATAGAGTCCCTACGCCACACCCTATGCCAAAGCTCTGTCTCTGACTAGCCATAGCAATAACACACAAGCCCACCAAATGTGGTTAATTTTCGTGAATGTTTGTGTCAACCACAACAGTCAATGCGCTAGGTGGCAATATAGAGTCTTTAAGCCACACCCTAGGCCAGAGCTCTGTCTCTGACTTGCGATAGCAATAACACACAATCCCGCCAAATTTGGTTAATTTTCGTGAATGTATGTGTCAACCACGACAGACAATGCGCTAGGTGGCGCTATAGAGTCATTAAGCCACACCCTAGGCCAGAGCTCTGTCTCTGACTAGCCATAGCAATAACACACAAGTCCACCAAATTTGGTTCATTTTCGTTGTGTCAACCACAACAGATAACATGCTGCTAGGTGGCGCTATAGAGTTCTGAAGCCACATCTTAGGCCAGAGCTCTGTCTCTGACTAGCGATAGCAATAACACACAAGCACACCAAATTTGGTTCATTTTCATCAATGTATGTGTCAACCACAACAGACAATGTGCTAGGTGGCGCTATAGAGTTCCTAAGCCACACCCTAGGCCAAAGCTCTGTCTCTGACTAGTAGTAGCAATAACACACAAGTCCACCAAATTTGGTTAATTTTCGTGAATGTTTGTGTCAACCACAACAGATAACATGCTGCTAGGTGGCGCTATAGAGTCCCGAAGCCACACCTTAGGCCACAGCTCTGTCTCTGACTAGCAGAAGCAATTCCACATGTAGCTGCCAAATTACATCCAATTCATAACCTTTTTTCTGCCTATAACGCCAACTTCCTGTTTCTTAATAAAACGCCATAATTCAAACCTTCGCCATTTCAATATACTTCAAAAATTCAAAAATCTGTTCGCAATTCCTCTCGGGCAACCCCTCAAGATCATTTTAGTGCTTATATGACATGATTTCGATAAACCGTCTAGGAGAAGTGTTTCAAAATACATGATGTGCAAAATTCATAATGATAATCATAACTCAAATTTGTCTAAGATTCACTATGTAGTCGCAATGTAAAAGTTGTTCAGATTAATAGAACACACATGCCCACCAAATTTGGTTCATTTTCGTGCATGTATATGTCAACCACAACAGACAGCTCAATAGGTGGCGCTACAGAGTCCCTGAGCCACACCCTAGGCCACAGCTCTGTCTCTGAGTAGCGACTGTAATTCCACATGTAGCTGCCAAATTACAAGAGTTTTGGAGCATGCCAAGTTGGTGTAAAAAGGCTGCACGTGCTAAGACGAAGAGAGAATAAGAATAATCTGATCAAAAACAATAGGGCCTTGCACCTACGGTGCAGCCACTTTCAGTGGCCGCACCTCGGTGCTCGGGCCCTAAAAAACCTACAGCATAACTACATTTTGCAGACTTTATTTAATTCCATCTAAAAGGCCATAACCTACTTCAGCAAGTAGCAGAACACAGCGTACCTTCTCAAGTGTGTTTAAAACAACCCTAAACGCAGTCTGATGATGTTGTAGCCAATAATACAATGGTCAATGGTCAAACGAAAGCAGTGCCATCGCCTAAAATGGAAATATTTGAAGTTGTGTAAAGCGCTGTGCTTAACCTCAATATTAACCAAGTTCTACTTTACAGTAACAGGACCAAGCAATGTAGGCTAATACACGCTACAAAGTCATATGCTCTAGACTTTGAGGTGTTTTTTCCTGTTTAAGATACTTTCACATTCGCATAACCCTCTACTGCATGGTGTTGCCATATGGCAACAAATTATTTATCTTAGTTTTAGGCAGTAACACAAAACCTGCATTTTACCATTTATATTTGAAAAAGGGGACTTAAATGTTGATACAAAACAGTCACCCATCCTGTCTCTTTGGCTACAGCTTTACAGTAGCATCTGAGGCCCTAAGTTCAAGGGCAAATGGGGTGACCCTTCTCTCCTCTCACTATAAATGGTGTAAGAAATGGGCTGGCTTGCTGTGGAACCATCCAAGGCATGCCCACCCAGTGTGTGCCTTTAGTATCGCACTGGAGAACCCTATGTTAGGTTGACCCTTGAATCTGGGATCCCATATGAATGAGGCATGGCTTTCCAGGGCAGGAGAAGTCTGTCAGACATGGGGATATGTCTCTGTGTGCACAGCATGGATTTGCACACTTTCTGATGGGAAGTCATAGAGCCCTATGACTGTGCAGTCTCACTAGTTGAATGAATATGTCCTCTGACTGCAATAGAATCCTATGAATTTGGGAAATCAGTCATCTTAATAAAATAAAGATATTGGAATGATGACATTATTTAATACAATCCTTGGTTTTGATCAAAACAATTAGGCCTACATTATGTCTCTACAGGAAGGTTAACTTATATATTTCCAAAGCAGACTACGCTATGACAATATTACCATGATATAATCACTTTATTGCCCTGAATACAGTTATATTTGTATGTCAGGTTTACAACTATGTATCAAGCTCTTTCCGCAAGCCAAGCTTGTTTCCCAAGAACACATTGCTCAGGGCGGATAGTTTCCATTCCCCGTCACTCAAGAAAAATATCCCTTATGGGCAATTCCAACGGCTGAAGAGGATATGTAACCAAGAGTCAGAATTTGAAACAAACAGGCAGAGGAAATGAAGATACCATTTAAAAATAGAGGATACTAAACCAAGATCATAAACGAAGCCTATAATAAAGCAAATGCCTGAAAAGACAAGATCTCCTAAAACACAAAAAGAAGACCCCAGCAGAACAACAGGTGTATCTGGTGACACATATACCAAAGCAAACGAAAATCATGAATAATAACTGGAAAATGATTGAATGTGATCCAACACTAAAATAAATATCCCAGACTGCACCAGTTGTTAGCTTCAGAAGGGCGCCAACTATTGGAGATAAACTAGTACATAGCTATCTACCAGGAGACAAAAAAGATACTTAAGCTTGATCGAAGACCTCAAGGCTTTTTCAAATGTGGGAGATGCAACCACTGTAGTAAAGTGCAACAAACAAATATGTTTAAAGATGTGCACCAACAAAACAACTATCGGATAAAAGAATATATCAATTGCAATACTACCTATGTGGTATACCACCTCTATTGCCCCTGTGGGCATTTTTACGTGGGAAGAACAAAAAGAAAATTACAACAGAGAATAGCCGAGCATAAATATGCAATTAGGACGGGTAATGATGAGTGTCCTATGGCGAAGCACTACAGACAACATCATGGACGCAACCCAGAGTCGCTAAGGGCAAAAGGAATAGAGGCTATTGGAGTATTGAGGAGGGGACAAACTTAAGAAATTACTACAGAGGGAGACCCTCTGGATCTACAAGTTGAAGACTTAGACTATGCCCCCTTTTTATAAAGATGTGTAGAACATGAATTTGATATCTGTAAGATTAATTGATTAGTGTTGTCTTAAAATGGAGTAATATGAACTATTTAATGTGACCCCTGCGGAACAAATAATAATTTTACTTAGCCTATTGGATGTTTATAAGATGAATTAATTGTTGTCCTTAATACAAAGGTTTTCAATTCAATGTGTGTACAATGTATTGATTCAATTTGCCCTATTCATGTAATGTATTTTTAGACCTGAGAATCAGTATGGAACTATGAATTTACTAGAATAGCCTATATATTGTAAATGTGACTGACTGTATGGTGATTGAGATGTGTAATGATTCTTCTACTACGGGAATGTTTTTGCTTCAAATGTTATTTACTAGACAATGCTGATGTTAACGAATAGCCCATATATATCTCTAGCATGCATTGAATGTTGTGCAGCCTCAATTAGTGGCTAATGACTAGTTGACTTCTTGATTGTAGGGTGGAGCAAACACACCTGCACTTGAGCATTCTCTGATTATTTTAGCCTTGTCTTTGCCCTATAGGAATTCTGAATCAGTCACTGTGCAAGCTCTGAGGAAGATATTGTTGTCGCAACGCTTTGCCGCCAATTTCGTTTGGCTGTGACGGGGAAACGCTTCTGTCAATTGTTACAGAAATCAAAACACAAACAAGGCATGGTCTCAAGATGGTCTGTGCCAACTTTGGTGAGGATCAGTTGAAATTTGTGACCTAGGGAAATTTGTTAGTGTGTTTGATTAAATCCAATATGGAGGCCGAATCAATTACGTTGATGTCAAAAGTTGCCATCTGTCGACATAAGGATCTTCCACAGTATGACTAGACACCACTAGTACATTGTAATTCTAAGCACAACAGCAGCTACAGGCCAAAAAGGCATGTTTCTGAATTCCAGCACCCCCTAGAGATCAAAGGTCACCAAATTTCTCGAGCCTCCTCCTGTTGGGGTCTTGAGTCCATGTAGGCTACCAAGTCTGGTATTGATGCGTGCAAGGGTTGCTGAAATATGAGCCCACTTCCTGTTTGCCAGCTTTGCCGTGAATTTCAATTGGCTGTTACGGGCCAACGGTAAAACTTCCGGAGAAAAAAAGCAAAACCTGCATAGGGCATCGTCTGAGGATGTTCTGTGTCAAGTTTGGTGTCGTTCGGACAAAATTTGTGAAACAAAATAGTCTTTGAAGTGTTCATGATGAAATCCAAAATGGCGGAAAATCCATCATGGCGGAAAATTAGGTTACAGGGTGCGTTGAACTCGGACAGGTCCAAGGATTCCAACGATATGCGATTTCTGAAAATCGAACCAATGGGTCAAAAGTTACGTGCGTGAACGCACATCCAACTTTGGCCTGTTGGTGGCGCTAGAGGGTTCGAGGTGCCGACATGAAACTTGGTGACATGAATCACGGGACTGTCCCAAATCAGTGTGCCAAATTTCCCAACTTTTTGGTCTGACGGTTCTATGGGCTGCCATTGACTCCCATGGCAGAATTATAAGAACAAAGAGCTGCTTCGCTGCTTGGCCCCTAATAAGCAGTGTGCCTTTCAAACTCTCTGGCAAGACTTACTATACAGAAGAGACTGTTAAATTGAAGTTAGGCCTATAGTCTAACCAAATCCCTAAGTGATATGTATCAGAGCTAACTAATGTAAGCTTAATTTAATTCATTTCTAAAAGATTTGTAATGAAATAAAAAATAATAATACGTTTGTAAAGAAAAATTGGATTTTTACAGCATTTTCCACAATTGCGCAGTGTTGCCATATGGCATCAAATTACCAACCCCCCTTCAATTTCTTTAAAAACTTTTTTCAAAATATTCATTAGGCCATTTAAACCATTTAAGTAAGAACAATACAGTAAAACATTTGTTTTAAGTACAGGGGATAATTCTAGACTCAACGGCAGTAGGCTAGGCTACACTTGGTAGGACATTGGATTAACTGCCAGAGGAGGGGAAAGGTGAAGTGGCGTGCTGGCTGGTAAAAAACAAACAAGCATTTACAAGAAATGGCCTGACCGTTTCTAGAGAAATGGTGTAAGCGAAACTGAGAGCATGAGTCACACTGTCACAGCAGATCGGAAAGCACCTAAAGTCCCAGCCTATGGCAATAACACACGAACACTGTTGCATAATAAAAGGCGTGTACATAGCGTGGTTTCCACCCCTCTGGTTTCCACCATTGTAAGTTGACTCTGATTGGCCGAGCGGTGTTTAGTGACGCCCCGGCTCAAACATCTGCTCTGTTTGGTTTAAAAGAGACTACATCTGCTCCCAGATCACAGCCGACCTGAGCCTACTCTACAACACTTTATAAACGCTAAATCATTGGACCGATAGAAAAGAGCATGCTTACCAGAAGAGTGAGAAACAGACGTCCAAGTGCTGAAGGTCGCTTAGAAGAGGACAGACATTTTTGTTTGAATCCAGTTTGCTTAAAAGGAAAGGGACAGTCCAGTTGGGAGGAACGTTAAATGGTGCCGTTTTAACGACCAGCGGAATTCAAAACTGCAGTAGGCTAATTCCACTGGATGGATTCATTTGGCTCCTACTTCGTCCTTCACATAGGAACCGTTCTCAAGAAGTAAGCCTATCATAAACTGAATGGGTGTAGTCTACTTTCGTAAAGACAGGTCAATACTATGCTAAGTTGGTCCTTGTTATCATCTGGTTTTCATAACATAATGCTGCGTCTAGTCAGGTCAGCTCAAAGAGTGAGATTCCTTTTTTACCGTCGTCTCCGCACCCAGTCCTCAGCAGAGTGGGGGTGTGGCCAAAGATCCTTAGCTCCGCTTTAACCCTCTCTGGTGTGGCCTAATCTACGGCTCTGGAGGTAGTGTGTGTTCTACACCATCCGATGGAAACTGTTCCTAAAAGCACTTCAAACTATACAACCAAACACTGTCAAAACTTGAAGAAAGTGAAGTTGACAAAAACTTTAAAAATTAAATCAGATGGCTTGACTGACACTTTGGCTGGCATCATACACATCAACCGGTAGATGGTCATTATAACACATAATTATAACTCATAGTCATAGTTTTATATTTACAAACTTTACACAAAGCCACTTTGATGAAAAGTGAATGAATAGCTGTAAATATTATCATTATGATTATATGATGTCTATACATATGAGGCCCCAATGAAGGCTTTATCTGATTTAGGCTATTATTTCTATTCTAAAAGCAATCCACACACCAGGAACATAGACTATAGCCTACTGACATTTTACATATAGACTTTATATAGGCCTATATCATTTTGTTTGTTTGTCTTGTATGACTTGTATGTCATGGGCCCAGTTGTTCAAAAGGTTGAAATCCGGATTACCTGCGGTAGGCTACTGTGCAGTGTGCATATCACAATCTGGCCTAGTGGCTAGGTAAGGAACAACAGTTAGGTGGCATGGGGCAGCTTTGATTGTTTTATCTAAAGAGACAGAAAGCACCACAAAAATAAAACAATGCAAACATCCTTTTCCATGGTCAGTCTCTTTTCAACAGACCCCTCATCTTATCTACGTCAAATGAATAAATACAAACAATCATACATAGTCTCCTACTGGTAAAGCATGTATAGGCCTATAGTACATGATAAAAAATGCAATATTAATTGACCAACTTTAAAGTTGAATTACACCTTGTACTTGGAATTCATCCCGAATCCACCCTTTGGTTGGGGTCAGGGTAATCCTGATTTTCCAACTCTACAGTTTTGAATAACACAAAGTGAGGGTTTTATCCAGATTTAAAAAAAATAAATAAAAAAAAACAAGATTAGATTATGCTTGTGTTTAAACGACAGTGGTGATATTTTCCTGTGTTTGAGTTTTTAAAAACTCCAGGCTGATTGTTTTTTTGGGAAAACTCTGCTTGTTTGCATATGAACAGATACAGAATGTGATGAGGCAGAGATTTTCCTCTGATGGCCTTCAATTTGGTTGTGATAACGGTGAGGGTTTGGTCTTCACTCTTGTCAGGAGAGTTGTTTTTTTGGGAGATCATTCAAGAAAATGGCCAATACAGTATACTTGGAGGTGCATAAATCCCAGTCAACGGCCTCCTAAGACTTATTTGTTTAACAAAACCTCACAGATGTATGAAGTGCAATAATGTATGTTTTCCCATCTACTCACAATGATGTATGTAAATATCTGTGTCAAATGTGTATAGGCTAATGTATGAAGTATGTCTGTATGTGCCATCCTCTTTGCCTTCGACCATCCTGTGCCTGTGACCATGTACGATGATGTGTTGGAAAATGTGAAAAAGAATTTCCCTAAGGGGACAACAAATAAACTAACTAACTAACTAGGCCTAAAGCAGCATTTCTCAAACTATGATGATCGATTGAGAGAAGCCTTCCATGGCATTTTAAAACTCTACACTACACTGCCACAGAGACCTATTTCATTCAAATCCTTCTTGATTTAGTACTAATAATTATGATATCAGATGTATCACAGCAACTTAAAAAACGATAGCTGGTTTCTGGTGCGCACCATATAGTTCCAGACATGTGTGTGAGCTGCACAAATATCATCCAGACTGAACGAGTCTGCAGGTTGAGCTGTACAGCAGTCAGATCTTCACGATCACTGTTGTGTCTTGTGTAAATAATAATAAATAATAGTGAGCACTCACTCAATAATCAGCTCCCCATAACACCAACACACACAACAACCAACACAACACCCACTGAACTGCCCGAGTAAAATGTACACTGCTGTGTATTCAGTCCTGTATTTGTATAGCAGTGTATGTTTCCTCATCAACAGATCTGCTTTTTCACCATAAATGCAGCTCTTCCTCCTGCAGTATCCGGGCGCTTGTGCACCAGAGTGCCACAGGGGGAGCTGTGGCTACAGTTGGCTAATGTAATCTCTCTGTCCATGTGGCTCTGGATGTGGTGTATTAGCACCACCTACTGGTGAAAGAGTTATTAACACCAATGCTGCCCTCCCTTAGCCTAGAAATCTAGACGCCCCTAGCGGCAGCATCTTATATATGAATAATAATAATCAAGTGAGTATGAATGTGTGTGTGACATTAGGTCTGAACCTGTGACTAAAGGACCATAGTAATGTGGTCTAATGTGGCTAATACACAGGACATTACTGTGGTCCTTTAGTCACAGGTTCAGACTTGCATGAAACACAGTGTATTAGCCACATTAGACCACATTACGCAGGACAGTGTTTCATGCAAGTCTTTTTTTGTTCATATATTTGCTTTCACATAAAAAAACAACGCATAATGTAAAAAGTAACTGAAAACAGAAAACACACAAAAACAAAGCAAAGCAAAAAAAAAGGGACCGGGGGTTACACAGAGTCACATCAAGTGCTTGAAGAGAAGAAAGATATAGCAGCTGATTATCGACTGTTTGTGGCGTGGCTTTGTGAAATCTTGCCATAGCACGCTCAAGAATTAAAATGTCCAATTGGTCAGGATAGAAGGGAAAATTAATGCTGCCAAGTACACCCAAATTCTTGAGGAAAACCTGCGTCCCTCTGCTAGACAGCTGAAGATGGGCAGGTCATTCACCTTTCAACACAACAATGATGCTAAACATACTACCAAAAGACTAAAGCAGTGGCTTAAGGATAGGAAGGTGAATATCCTTGAGTGGCCAAGTCAGAGCCCTGACTATAGAAAATCTGTGGATTGACTTGTCCATCGCCGTTCCCCACAGAATTTGCCTGAATTTGAACAATTTGCCTGAATTTCCTCAATCTAGGTGTGCAAAGCTAACAGAGACATATCGAAACAGATTGATGGCTGTAATGAAAGCAAAATGAAGCTCTACAAAGTATTAAATCAGGGTTATGATGACTTTTGCAACCCTGTTATTCTAGTCTTTCATTTTTAAATAATTTTCAGAACTGTTGTCTTTTTTCTTAATTATTTTGATGTTGTACAGCTACATTTGTAAATAAAACTAAGAAGATTTAAAAAAAAAATGGGTTTTGATTTCAGGCTGTTAGACAAAAGAAGTAACTATTTCAAAGGGGTATGATTAGGCACTGTTCTGCAGCTGTTAAAATCAAGCATTCTATTCTGCGTTAGTTCTAGCAGTCAAGCCCGCTGTCAGCTGTCAGTTTCTTATTGGCTATGCAAACCAAGCCCATCAGCTGTTCCACTCAGCTGATCGTTTCATTCGCTTGTATAGTCTCTCTCATAACAGTGCCTTATTCAAGCTGCGTCAGTCTGCATTGCTTTCTCTGCTCGCTGCTTTGCAACCTACCTTCTCCCCAGCCCCACCTCAAAGTGATTAACTTAAAATAATGACATACTGTTGTCATTGTTGCTTGCTCTGTTCAGGGGGGATAGAGATACTCTCCCAGTTTAAACTGAGGTAGTCCCCTGAGGATGCTGCTGTTCCCTGTCTAGGCTTTCCATGGAGCTCATGGAAAGACAGGGAACTTCCTCTGAACAGAGCCATACCGCCAAATACAAAATACAATTGGCTTAAAGATACTTCTCTCTCGTGTATCTTTCCAAAGCCAAATACACTTAACAATCAAAGACTAACCTTAATCTAAACTATAGCCTAATGTTTTTAACTTTAACTGACTTGCTGGCTAAAGCAGCTACAGTACCTGAGTTAGAGAGCATATGGAAGCAAGTTACATTCATGCTACAGACTCTAATTCCATGCATTAATTCCATTTCTCATTCTTCTCATTTAGAGGAACAGGGGGTTAGAAACACAGAGGACTGGGTGAGAAGACCACAAGGCTGAGAGAGAGTATAGGATTACACTTCAATATTCCACAACTAAATGTGCCAACAGCAGCCATTCATTATCTACAGGTGTGTTGATGTGTAAAATGGAAACTGGAAAGATACAATAAGCCCGCAGAAAACCACATTATCAACCAATGGGGTGCATTTGAAGGGTGGCGCCTAGGTTATGGTTCCGTTATAGGAGAAAGAAAGAAAAAGACAGAAAGCAAGCAGAGACAAGGAAGTGTTTATATACCTCACTCAAGCACTTGTTTTGGAAAAAAAAGTTGCTGTTGTTCAAGTACAAAGCACACGTGTTTCACAGGAAATGTTACATGTGAACAGTTTCCTCAAACAGTTCTCCTTTGAAGCATCAGAGGACACAGAGATGTGAGTAGCCTTTATACTTTTTCTCGTGTTTTGGTATAAAGAAGGCAAATCTATTGGAATATCACATTTCTTAATTGCATTTATTCACTGCAGAAAATGAAATCTAACCAAGTGTAATTATCTTATATTAAGATCAATAATCTATTTGGTATTGTTTTAAGTAGGAAAATACGTACCTAGCGCTCTCTCAAAAGATCATTTCACTTAATTTAAGAAGACTTTGACTTATTTTAAGGAGTCTTATCAAGATAAATTGACTTACTGCACTGGCAGATATTTTGCTTGCTTTCAGGAAGAATTGACTTAGAATAAGACAAACTTTTCTTAAATTAAGTCAAATAAAACAATACAAACTAGTTTTTTTTTATCTTGATAGAATAAAACACTTGGTTAGATTGTATTAGACAAGCATTTTTTTGCAGTGAGCAGGCACCCTCATCCAAAGTAGCCTATGGACATAAGGCGTGTTATGAGATTTTAAATTACATGAATTATATGATATGATTTGAGTGCTGTTTATTGTAATGAGAGAAAAGGTCTAGATATCAGTTCCAGTCCTGGATTATAATGGCTGATCTTTAGAAAACTGCTACCAAAGATCCTTGATTGTCAAAACTTCATCCATGACAAACAAACACGGTGTTGTTGTGTCTGTGTTGCTTTGCAAATGTTGTGAGCTCAGCAGAAGAACAATGCTTTCCTAATTCAGCTGTTCTAAAATCACTGTAAACCGTCGGCTCTTGGGACATAATGCTTACTGTCCATCCTCACTTGCAGAGGCAGACTTGTTTTTAGATCTAATCAGGTCTGGGTCAGAAACATAATCAAGATCTCACAAAAAACGATTGGGATACCTAGAAGTGATATTGTAGAAGGTGGTGGTAGTGTAGTGGTTAAGAAGCTGGGTTATAGTTTGCAGTAGCCTAAAAGTTGTGAGTTCAATTCCTGACTTGCGCAAGTTGTTTAACTTAACTTATGGATGCTTTGAAAGACATTTTAATCATTATAATATGATATTATAACCTGATTTAATTATGGGTCCAAATTGGGTTGTTGTAAAATGTGTAGTATAAGTATACTCTTAATCCCGTGAGGGAAATTTGGTCTCTGCATTTATCCCAATCCATAAATTAGTGAGCACACACAGCAAACAAAAACACACACTAACTCAGAGCAGTGAGCTGCCTGCCACAGTGGTGCTCGGGGAGCAGTGAGGGGTTAGGTGCCCTGCTCAAGGGCACTTCAGCCATGGATGTGGACGTGGGAGAGCAGTGCAGGAGCCCACATCCTGGTCGGGAATCGAACCAGCAAGCCTTGGGTTACAAGTCTTCAGCCCTAACCAGTAGGCCACAGCTGCCTCCTCCATTAACATGTGCTCCTGTTCTACTTATAGGTGCCATAGTGACAGCAAAAGAAGCGTGCTGCACACGGAGAGCAGGCCACGTGGAAGGAAGTATGTCACCTGACAAATCGAGCCGTGTTCAAGTTCAACTCCAAATGACCTTTTGCAGCAACGAGAGCTGCCGGTGGCAGCAGGGGAGGGGATACAAACGCTGCTATGAAGTTGTACACTCTCTACTTCCCGTAGTGTAGACTTGGCTAGACTTGACCATGTGACGAATCACGAGGCACGGACCCGCACGGACTCTTGTGGATATGGGGAGGCATCTAAACACCTGCACATACGTCAGGGATGTAAAAGCCAATTAGGGCAAAGACCTGACGTCATGAAGGCAGGGTCTAGGCTCCGCTGCGCTCCGCAGTACCTCCAGAGCGGCTGCTCTGCTGCTCAGCAGCTGCCTGGTCACGCCTTGCTCCCGCGATAAGTTGAGGCCATGTGATACCGACTGCCGAGTCGAAAACACACCCATCTAGACCATCGTGGACAGATTTTTAACCACGTGCATCTTGTGCTGCGCAGTTTTTGTGCTGCGCAGCCAACTTGAACGCGCCTACTTTCTCAGTCTTTCTCCCATGCACAAGGGCACATGCAGGGGATGACCAATGATGTAAGTATATCCTACTTATAATATAATGTAATAGTATGTGTTCTACTGATATGAATAGAGAGAGAATCACTTTATGTAATACATTATGAAGATATATGGCTTAAATGGAGTGATTGGGACACTGGTTGTTGCTAGATGTTATAGTCCAAGCATGTGGGGAAATTACTGATTTTTCTGCCATGTGTTGAGTAAATTTGTCTTGATAAGACTCCTTAAAAGAAAAGTTAAAGTCTTCTTAAAATCAAAATGATCTTTTCGAGAGTGTGGGTATAACTCTTCATACTAAAAACACTAATTACATTTTTTTTAAAATCTTACTATAAGATCCATAACACTTTGTTAGATTTTTTACAGTGCGTTTGGTATACACGTAAAGTCCTGTACCTAAAAAGTTCAATACAAATAGGCTACGTGTATACCTTTACACCTCATTACTAAACGTTCAGAGATAGAGTTTATCAGCTCTTATTAGAGTTTATCCAGCTCTTATTAAAGTTTATTCACCTCTCAGGAGAGTTCACCTCACTGTGTGTTCACTGTGTGCTGTGTGTTCACTAATTCGGTTAAATTGGGTTAAATGCAGAGAACTGAATTTCCCTCACGGGATCAAAAAAGTATATATTCTATTCTATTCTATTCTACCAATTGCAAGTAATCATTAAAAAACACACACTGCATTATCCACATTCCCAATATACAGTCATCACTGAACCACTGTTATACATATTGGACAATAGCATCGTCAAACAACATCCGATACTGCATGGCGCAGTCTACCAACCGTGATCACAGAATTCATAGTTTACCCACCTCTTATTTTAGCATTTCACCCCTGCGCACGCACACACACACACACACACACAGAGTTCATAGTTTACCCCCCTCTTATTTTACCATTTCACCCCTGCGCACGCACACACACACACACACACACACACACACACAGAATTCATAGTTTACCCCCCTCTTATTTTACCATTTCACCCCTGCGCACGCACACACACACACACACACACACACAGAATTCATGGTTTACCCCCCTCTTATTTTACCATTTCACCCCTGCGCACGCACACACACACACACACACACACACACAGAATTCATAGTTTACCCCCCTCTTATTTTACCATTTCACCCCTGGGGAGGGTGACATGAATATGAAAATCATGTGAACACACTTACTGTGCATGAAATATGGCAGCCTTTGCAATTGTGATTGCACTGCACTTTTAGACCTGCATGTTAATTCTAGCCTATAGCATGTCACAGATGGGCTACAAAGTCAATAGTAATTAGAGAATTGCCCCTCAATAAAGGGTGTCACCAATATTAGAGTCGGATATGCCTATACAATACTGGATGAGCACAATTGCAAGTGACCACAGGAATAAGGGTTCAACAGGGTTTATTTTCCCAGAATCAAAACTAAAGCACACAGGCTCACTAAGTCTTACAGTTTTTCACAATTGCTAGAACACCTTTTTCAGAACTCTTTACCTTTTTCTCAAAACTGTCACACAAAACTCATTTCTCAAACTACATTCTCGAAACCCTTCAATCTTGTTGCAAAACTGAACAATCACCTCAAAACACTTTTAACTTTGCTCAAAACTAACTAATGGTCTCAAATCATTGAACACATCAGGCAAAATTACACTCCTGCAGAGCAGTGATAAGACAATACACCAAACAATGGAAGACACAGTTTTCAGGGCAGGGTTTATGGCTCCCGGAGGAATTGTATTCATTCTAATTTGAAAAATAAAATATCAGAATGAAAATAAAGAATAAGGACTTATATCACTCTCTACTCATATCCTCTAACCTATATGAAGATATAAATCAATAGTTTTGTAAGTGAACAGAAAGACAGGCCAATACTGTACTGAATATGATTTGTACTGTGATGCCACAGACTCTGATAGTACTGTAAGTATGCAATACTGTAATATTGTATTGTGCCTAAATTTAGACTTACTTGGACATACTGATAACTCAGCTCTTTCACTCTCTCAGGGCCAGATGTACTAAGACAGCGCTAATACCGAGTTTTCGTATGCGCAGAATGCGAACGCTGTGCTTTACTATATTGCGTGGAATTTACTAAGCTGTCACTTCATTACGTTAAGTGCGTCCAACACCGCCCGTTCCCGCCCCCTGTACAACGCCAATTGCGCTGTGCGGAGCTGAACGACAAGCGCAGTTGAATATTGCAACATGAAAAAGAATCAAAGTTTAGCGATCATACATGATACAAAGAAATGTCAACGAGCAGCGACAGACAGAGTAGGCCTAGTAGTTCTACTAATCCACTAAAAAAAATACTTGAACTATTTACTACACGTAGACCAGGGCTATGACTTAAAATAGAGTCTAACAGATTGAGAAGGGCTATGTCGTGAAAGAGACAATACGATATTACAGAGGCAAACGAAAGTTAAGGTTGTTTTTGACATAGTACAATGAAGAAAACTGATGCTCTGAATACTGATTCAGCTGTCTGTAAACGTTTTTCTAAGAGAAGCAGTCAACCGCAATTTGGATTACACCTGCTTTTAGCAGGCGGAAGTTTTTCGACGCAAAATAGACGTGCGCTGTTTTCATACATATGGCGGAATACTTAATCAATCGCTAATAGCACCTCTCCTCCCCTGTACTTGCGCGTTACACCCATTTTCAGCTGATCCGCCCAGGAATTAATATGCATGACACGGAAAAACGCAAATAGCCATTCTCAGCTCCTACGGCAGGCAGTCTGCGCGTTTCTCTCATTGCGGCCTGTTAATACATATCCTCCCCATGTTTTTACGCGCACGCTACGCCTGAAATAGGCGCAAAACGTTAGTACATCTGGCCCTCAGAGTTGAGCTCAAAGGGTAGTACTGTAAGTGTGTAACAGTGGATGTTCAGTGATTACTGAACTGTATGATAATGGATATTTACGCTATTTCTCTTCTGTAGTCTGAATCTTTGGATTATTGACGCCACAGAGAAACCACTGATGTTGGGTTGGACATGAAGTCCTGCTTCTCCCATTGGCATTCCATGAATCAGAACATGGTCAATGATTGTTGCCCAAATATCATCATTTACAGTATTGCAACTCTTGGGACTCTCTGTCTTTCTCTTCATCCTCTTCATACCTGCACCCTCCTCTTCCTTGTACCCCACTTCTACTGTAACACACACTTGTTGTCCCCTGTGTCTCTGTCAACTCTGAACTGACTTATATTGGTTGTCACATCATTAGACAGAAGTGTTATCAATTTTGAGTGGTAGTGTTCAAATAGAGACAACTGTGCACTAATTGTGTTCAACTTCTGCGTTATTTGGTTATCAATATAATTAAGAAGTGCATCAGAATGCACAATGTGTTCACAGTTTTGCAAAAAGGGTTAATGAGTTTGGTAAAATGGGTGAAAGTGGGTGAAAGTAGTCTATGGTTTTTGCCAAAAAAGGGAATAATTCAATAAATGTGTTCAGGCATTTGAGAATTTGATTCAGAGAATGGGGTTTAGTGTTTGAGCAACTGTGAAAAACTGTAATTTCAAGTCTTAATTACATCTCACAGAAGATCTGTCCAACAGAAGAAAAACATAGAAACAGAAGTCCTGGTTCCAAACACAAAAGTCGGTCCAGAAAAGGGTGAGCAGTTCAAAAATCCAATCCAAGGCAAAACAAGGAATCCGTACAGACCAGGTTGGGGCAGCAGCACATAGGTTCCACAGGAGCGTGCCCCGGAAAATTGTTCAAAGTCCTATCATGGAGGACATCTCATTCATCTATTAGAGGAGGTAAGACCGAGGAGGGAGGTGGAAGGCCCGATATGCGAGGAAACACACACAAGTAGGCTATCCTACACTGAAGTGTTTTCAGATGGAATTGTGCAATCATTTGTCCAAGGAAGCTGCCAAGGTCAAATGTTCCCTCCCACGTCTGTCAACTTTCAGTTTCAAACAAATTTGTAGGGATTTATTTTCGTCAATAAACTAGACCAAGAAAGGACCTCCATATGCTGGAATTAGGCCTACCATGAACTATGCAAACTGTTTTGTTCACGCATTATGACAGGTGGGCTATTCATTAATGTCTCGAACTATTATCTCATTATCAGGGTCAATAAGTTGGAAGTGTGCATGTTCATACCATTTTAGGCTTCAGCTCATATTCTCTGCAATTTGTGTGTCTGGGAGGGAACTTTTTTACCTTGGACCAATGAACCATTACTTTGAATGGTAAAGGGGATAGACAGGGTTGTTGGATATTTGGCTTTTGCCTCGATAGCAGCCTGACCAATCAAGTCGCTTTATTTGTAGTCTTCTTGACATGCAACGTTTTTCAGTTAATCAATTCGTTCCATACTGTTATATGATTAAATGAGTCATTATCGGTCGAACGAACAACTTCAGGAGACCTCGGGCACGCACCCATGCTCTACTCCAGGACGTGTCATGTAAAGTCTCGGCAGACTAACCAATTGAGGAGTTTTGTAAAATATACACGCTAAAGCTGTAGGGGAAGCTCTGCAAAGAAATATGCAAGCATAAAACGAGCGAAAATGAAAAGTGAAAGCGAGACCAGCGATGAAATCGCCGATCCTGCATAGTCTTAGCCTAGAAATCTAGACGCCCCTAGCGGCAGCAAATGTAATTTGGCTGGCGGGGCAGTCTAGGCACGATCCATTGAGCCAGGGAGCTGAGAACCCCCAGCACCAGCGTTCCAATCACAGCGTGTATAGAGTCGGTGGGTGGGCTTAACATAATGGTGACTGACATGCGACCAGAAGTTCCGACGGTAACGCATCCTGTTATTTGAAAACAAGAAGATGATTCGTTTAGCGTTATCCTACTGCGTGGAGAGGGAAGGTTACGCATCCTGCTACTTGAAAACAAGAAGATGATTCGTTTAGCGTTATCCTATTGCGGGGAGGGAATTTGAAAGACAACTGTTTATCCCACCCCTCCGATTGCGCCCTGTCTACGGTGAGTGTCCAGACCCTACATCTTGATGTGGGTCTGGCTCGTCAGGCTAGCATAGTCTGGTATAGGCCTACCTTTAACCAACATGGACTCGCGAGGGCGCTCGTAGCCTATACCCAACACTAAACTCGTAGCCTACATGACATGAGCTGACATTTGAATTAGGAAATACATTTCTTGGCAGAAGAATGATTGTCTATGAATCACCTTTATCGTTATTGTGCCTTTGTTTCCTGAAATCGTACCAAATATAGTAATCGTTTTAGCAGAGAAGTTTGAAAAATTATCTTTCTGGAAAAAACATAGAAACATAAGTCCAAAAGTAGGTCCAGAAAAGGGCAAGCAGTTCAAAATGGATCACTGATCACTAGGTAAGTATTTTCACACTTAAAACAATACAAAATAGATTATTTACCTTAATATAAGATAATTACACTTGGTTAGATTTCATTTTTTGCAGTGTAGGAATCCACCAGATTGGGGCAGCAGCACATAGGTTCCACAGGAGCGTGCCCCGGAAAAAATTTCAAAGTCCGACTTCATAGAGGACATCTCATTCGTCTAATTGTAAGAGGAGACAAGACCGAGGAGGGAGGTGGAAGGCCCGATATGCAAGGAAACACATGAGTGTCCTACACTGAAGTGTTTTCAGTTGGAATTGTGCAATCATTGGTCCAAGCTGCCAAGGTAAAATGTTCCCTCCCACGTCTGTCAACTTTCAGTTTTAAACAAATTCGTAGGGATTTATTTGCGTCAATAAACTGGATAGACTAAAAAAGGACCTTTATATAGATAGAGAGATAGATAGATAGATAGATAGATTGAAGGTAGATATGCTGGAATTGTCATGAATAGGCTATGCAAACTGTTTTGTTCACATAGCCTATTATGACAAGTATTCATTCATGTCTCAAGAACTTTAAAATGATCTCATTATCAGGGTCAATAAGTGGTAAGAGTGCATGTTCATACCATTTTAGGCTTACGAATACGAAAACTTTATTGTCCACAGATTGTGAAAATTTGCCTTCGGTTTCACCAATACAAGGATACATGAAAGACAGGACATTACAAACAGTGCATAGCCAAGACAGACAACACACTCACTACATTTCATGAAAAGTGACATTACATTGGTTGGGTTTACAAAAGTGATAAATAAATTAATAAATAGATAAATAAATAAATAGTAGCCTATTTAAAATACTTGACAATAGCCTACTATTCGTATGTGTGTCTTTAGTAGCCTAGGCCTATTTAGCACCTTCACAGCATTAGGGACAGAGGATGTTACAAGATGTTATAAGCTCATATTCTCTGCAATTTGTGTGTCTAGGAGGGAACTTTTTTTTACCTTGAAAGCTTGGACCAATGAACCATTAGGCCTTGAATGGTAAAGGGGGCAAACAGGGTTGTTGGATATTTGGCTTTTGCCTCAATAGCAGCCTGACCATTTTAAATCAAGTCGTTTTATTTTAAGTCTTCTAGACATGCTTTAGCCAACATGGACGAGCGAGGGCGCTCGTCCCCAACACTAAACTCGTAGTAGCCTATTACATGAGCTGACATTGAATTAGGAAATAGCCTACATCTCTTGGCAGAAGAATGATTCTTTATGAATCACCTTTATCGTTATTGTGCCTTTGTTTCCTGAAATCGTACCAGATATGTAGTTGGCTAACCGTTTTAGCAGAGAAGGTTGAGAAAGGATCTTTCTGGATCTTTGGTTTTTGCGCTCTTGTTGTCAGATATGTTTGAACGAACGCTTCAGTTAGGCGCCAAGCTTCGCGCTTTCATAGTCACACCCCTAACGTTTGGTTAGGCTAACTGATCTACTAAACTTTGAATAATTGCTGCAATGACCTGCAAGAAAGTTGAACTGTGCATGGATATTGTTCTTTTGACTTTCCTCCCGTTTTTGCTTCAAATGCTGTTCTCTTGTGCAAGATAACCTTCAGAAGATCATGACATCATCTGAGTGCATATGGTAAGGCAATGTTGTTGAATTTTGACTTTGCAAATTGCAACACTTCCTGCCTTAACTATATGTATAACTAGGCTAAATAGAATCATAATTCCATAGCACTGTCATTGAAGAGCATGATAAACTATAGCCAATGGGCTGCTCTGTTCACAATATTTCCTTCAACCTGTGCACAGTGTAGAATCATAGACTGTAAAATTGTAGAAGTGTGTGTGTGTGTGTGTGTGTGTGTGTGTGTGTGTGTGTGTGTGTGTGTGGCGGTGGTTTGGATCTGAGTTGATTAATGTGAACTTCATCATACCTGCAAACTATAATTTTTTGGCGTTTTGAAAAGAAAATGTCATTTTTAAAGTGTGCAGCCAGTCTCTCATTTTATGTGAAAGTGATAGAGAAAGTGACAATACATATAGAGAATAAACCCCAGCTCAGTCTGCCAGAGATTGGATTTCGCCCTGCAGATCATGTTCAATACAGCTTTTGCCTATTGCTTACACACGTTTTGCAGAATTTGGCTCATTATTTCAAAACTCTACGCACAGCTATATAACATAGCACCTGGGATAAACAACTCACATCTATGGCACAATGAAAAACTGCAATCAAAACATAACACTCCTTTCTAAACACGAAATTCTTGCAACAGAACTAAACACACAAGCACACCAGTTGAATTACTCTTTCATATCACCATAAACACTCTGATGCACTTTATAGAAAACACTGCCGTCTTTGTGTTTCTATTATTTCATTTGGTCATTTCCTCAGACCTTGTCTTCTGTACAACTCAAAAGAAGAATTTCTGCAGTAATCAAACAGAGTTTATACAGAAATAAGAAAAATAGAATCACAAGTCAAATACAACGAAACAAAAGCAAAAAAAACAATTACTGGATCATTTTTTGGGGGTATTCTGTTTTCTGTGCAAGAGTTTTCAAGGCTGTATGTAAGTGCCTAAATTGCCAGATGAGTTGTGCATTTTGAAAATGTTTTCCCAATGATAGCAGGAGATTTTGTTTTTGAACAAAGTGTCTAATGTAAGAAAACTTGTGTAGTGTTTCGCAATAAGTGTGTTGCAGGATTGCAAACAAAGTGCAAAGTTGATAATGTGTACAGTGTTTACAAGTATGCATCAAGAAATGTAAGTTTTGAAGCTTTGGTCTAAGCATGTGATTTTAGTGTGTAAGCAATAGGCAAAAACTGTAATATGCTACACTACTAGGCTGGGTGAACCCTGAATTTGGATTTGGCCAGGCAGCTCAGGCAGAAAATCTGCACATCTATCTCCTGTTCCCTGCCGGAACCTTTGGCTCCAATCGCAAACTAGCTTATCCAAAAGATGCACCGGATCGTTGGTCTGATTGGTTGAAGGATTATCCAAGCGTACGGAGTCATGATTTGAACGATGCCAATAGAACTCGACAGTCCCGCCCCTCGACAATAGACAGTGAAAGAAACTGCCCTCCTCCGAGAGAGCACACCTCTCAAGGCCCCATCACATTGCACACGGCATGCGCTATGAAACCCATTACTTCCAATGGGTAGAACTGGTCTGCTGCTGCGCTCAGTATAGCGGCACCAAGAGCAACCTAGCGGTGAGCGCAGCACATGCCGTGTGCAATGTGATAGCCCCTTCATGCAGTAGAAATAAGGTGCAGACTCCCCATACTAATGTTCAGTCTTTTGGTCAGGGAAGGGCTCAAACAATAACTTGCTGGTGATAAATCATCAAATGATATCAAGGCAATTTGCTGAAAATGGCGGCATTATGATTACAAATTAGCCAATTTCAGTAAACTACAATGACAACTAGAAAAAAACATTGATTTAAGCGGTTATCAGACAGGTTTTGCACACATTCTGCGATAATTGCTTGCCGCATTTCTGACGGGAGCGTACGTATGTTCCCCAGGTCCTATGTTCCCTGGGTCCTAAGTTCCCCACTTTGTATGGGACTGGGGAACATAGAACCAGAGCCCCTATAGGGAGAGCCGGTCCACTTCCTATTAACTCCATTGTACCGGATTGTTCCTGCAATCTGTTGAAATTCCGCTAGGGGCGTTGCCGAGCAAGTGATAAATGAATTGTGGTCTATGGGGCTAAGCGGCTAGAACTCGTTTTTTTCACAGTTGACAACTTCATTTCTTAATGTACATTGTCGTAGTAGCTACCTGAGTATAGGTTTTCCACTGGAAATGAAATAAAAAGTCACTCATGTCCTTTCTGCTTTTCATAGGATGGGCCGTTTTCCCTGTAACATGCTAGCATTTAGCTCATGGATGCTCGCGACAATCGCGACCGATTACGACCGTCGTGAAGCTGAACCTTCTTTTAGGTCTATGGCCGTAAAGTGGTTCGCTTGTGTCACGTGACATGAAAACTTTGAAAGGTTTTTTAGGAATAACAACACATATAGAAAATTGCATTGGTCAGCTAATTGTCAAGTCAAGTTATCCTGCATCGCATGCATTAATGCAATTTCAGGAGAAAAAATTATATAAAGACAAATGTGGTACTGGGGGGTTCAGCTCCATTGCCACCCATTCATTCATCACTTGCTCGCGATCGCCCTCTAGTTGCAGTACCATGCGGAAGTATTTCGCTAGTGGTCCTTCTCCCCTTATTAGAAATTCTCTGATAGAACCCTTTTAGGGAAAACATGGGAACATAGGACCCGGGTAACATAGGGATGACCCCTTTCTGACGGTAGCGGACATTCAGACATGAAGCATATATGCAAAATGTATACGACCACCTGTTTTTCACATTTAAAATAGAATTTCCGTCAATTGGGCTTTAGTTCGCTGGGCAGATAATGACGCCTAATAAATGCGGCCGCGCTGTCAGCTGTGCATGCCTGACAGTGGAGGAGTGTAGTCTTTACACCGGGAGGAGGGCATAGCCTTGCTGCATTACCTGCAGCGTGTTAGAGAGATGGAACTGTTCAGTGACATCGGGCGCTTTAAATACACGTAATTCCCTTGATCATCACTGACAAGTGCGGGTTTTTTCCACATTGCATTCACATAGCAGCTGTGGCGGCAACTTTACGACAAACCTACTAGGTTGGCAGCAGGAAAAGTTCTGGTAGTAGATATATGGACATATGCATTCAGACAGCACAATGGAAAAAACCTACCATAAAAAGTCTGAACATTGCGGAAATACACGTCTGTCAGAAAGCGGCTTTATATACATAATGATTAAGGGTGTCACGATCTCGATTTTAAATCGAAATCGATCGAAATTACATCTCAATCTCGAACTTCGAACTGAAAAGTAGAATCGACAATGCAGCCACACCCCCAACGTGACGTCCAGCATGTATGCCTAAAACGCAAAACCACACAGGTGCAGCATCAACACTCCTCTAATTTTAAGCTGCAGCCAGTTAAAAAATGCACTTCAACCTCTTGTTACTCTGAAATCACGGGTGTGGAAGCATTTTTGCGTTCATTCACGTCAGTTAGCCTAACACCAATTTAGCCTTCTCCACTTAGCAAGTAAAAAAAACGATTTAGTTAGCCTACAGTTCAAAATGACTTTAAGGCTTAAAATGCACATTGATAAGTAGCCTACTTATTCCATTAACACTAACCTTGGGTCTCTTCAGAGTGTCTTCAGAGTGTGCACAAACATTCAAAGTATCATTCTGTGTGGAATGCATTAATTAAAAAAGATCGAAAATCGAATCGAATCGTGGCTTTAAAATCGAAAATTAAATCGAATCGAGGATTTGGAGAATCGTGACACCCCTAATAATGATACTACTACAAATAGAATCACGAAGTTCTAATCATGTGATATCAGTGTGATTAGAACTTCGTGAGCAATCCAACCGAAAATAATGTGCTTTTTGCACTTTTCGCTCGTTACACAATGTGCATGAATGTAGCCTAAATATAATTAGATTTCATAGCCTAAATTCACGTTGATTTTCTCCTGATCCATTTATCAAAGCTACTAATACCATCGAAAGCTAAGACGGTGCTGTGTCAAGTGGCATGCATACTGCATATCAGTGTGACAAGAACTTTGCGTGAGCAATCCGACAGAGAAGAATGGGTGTGCATTTTGCATAGAATCGCCCGTGGCAGACCTGTAATTTCTCTGCGCTGAGAACGTTGTAGACAGGTATTAGACCTGCTGTTGATCTAAAGAGCCTACTCATGCCTTAATTTGTCACCTGTCTAAACAATACGCTGTGGTCTAGTCTAGTCACCAACTGATCATGAACGGATTGAACGCTATTTTGAATTGTATGCTAATTGAATGCTAAAAATGCTAATCTGTGGGTGTACTACGAACCTCGATTAGTGGGTTTGTTAGCGAGTTATGTTGCTCTCAAAGGCAGGGTATGCTGTGACACGAAAGTGCTCTGTTTTAGCAGAGCCCATTTATGGAGAGCCGGTCCACTCGCTACAGTAATTTCCTGCATATAAGCCGCATTGTGTATAAGCTGCAGGACCGTGTTTTATGCAAGTTAAAAGAAACAAAACCATATTAACACCATATTAACTGCCCCCCTGTATTAACCTCATAGCTGAAGAAATTTTGCAAAATCAATGTATAAACCGCGGCGGATAGTCGGGAAACTACGGTATTAACTCCATTGTACCTGCATTGTACCTGCAGTTCCGAGCAAGTGATCAAACAATGGGGGTCTATGGGGCTAGACGGCTAAATTGGTCTGTTTCACCTGATTGTCATTAAAATCGAAGATTGGATTTTAGTTTCTGCAAGCTCAATATGGGTTATAGGTGGAAAGTTGAATGAAAAATTACTTATGGCCCTTTGGTTTCTCACAGGCTTGGTCGTTGTTGCCCATAACACACTAGCACCCTGCTAATGAATGACATCATTGACACGTTTGAAAGGCTTTTTAGAGCAATTAAGGGACTTATAAAATCTAATACTCAGCCGTGTGTATTTTCCTTGATCCCCCTTTCACATGCAATTTCTACACAAAAAATGATATCCAGAGAAAAGTGGATTTTAGAAGAAACTCCATTCACCTCCATTCATTCTCCACTTGCTCGCGATTGCCCTCTAGTTGCAGTACCATGCGGAAGTATTCAGCAAGTGGTCGTTCTCCCCTTATTAGACATTCTCTGGTTTTAGCGTAGCTATATCACCATCTTATGCTCGCAACTAAAACTGGTCAGATTAGATTGCCTATAAATCTGAGCGTCGCCTCCTATAGACCCTCCTTTGACAATGCCGTCACCACTTGTGGGCATTCCTGTAGGCCTCAGAGCACGCATGCATAGAAGTACCGTAATTAAAGCTATTCACAAAGGACTATTGCATCTAATTAAAAGTCACCTGTCACATGGTTTACCTTCTAGTTTAGTAGTATAACACAACTTTATTGAACGGTATTATATATATATATTATTTAAGCAATAAGCCCCGAGAGGCCGTGGGTTATACTGTATAATCGAACAGCTAAGGGGCGTTGTTAGGCACGACGCGAAGCGGAGTGCCTAAAACCCCCTTAGCTGTTCGATTATACAGTATAACCCACGGACTCGAGTGGCTTATTGCTTTTCTAAAACGGTTACTACGTCGATCTAGCAAGATTTCATGAAACGAAGGCACAGCAACGACAATGTAACGATTTATCCATAGATAATCTTTCTTCCGCCAAGAAATATATTCCCTCCTTATGAATGGTTGCCATGCAACAACAAGACGCAGCCACTGCTAGTTTTGTGCTAGCGCATTACTATAGAACGAAATGCGGTCAAGGTGTGAGTTTATCATGATATTTACAACGGCATCGAACGCGATTCAGCCAATCACAATCAAGGACCGGAACTATCCGTTTTAGAAATATATATATATATATATTATAAAAAGTGTGACAGCAGACAGCGTGAAAGCAGGTTAGTTAGCGGAGACAAAGTTTGCAGTTAACAGTTATAACTTTAACAAGTTATGTGTGATCTTTTGTCCTTAATGTAAAAATTATGTTTTTACAGTTTACTGAAAGCCTGCTGAAGTTTTGCCTCTTGCTCCTGTATGCTGTCTGCGCCGTCGTGATGAGTGCATGTGGCCCTGCAGAGTATAAAACTGGACAGGAGTGCTGCCCAATGTGTGTCACAGGTAAGTCACACATTAGGGAGATACAGGGAGATAATAGGCTAACTAAGTTATATGGTAGCCTAACTGGTTTAATTCGCCCTTTTCACGCTAAGATCAGACACTTTCCGCTTTGAAGCTTTGCTGGGTATCAGTTCATCTGGCGTAAGCAAAAGCTATGGTGATACGGTTATAGTTCTTGAGGTAAGATTAATATTTCACGTCAGAGCTGCCAACTCTCATGCTTTCGGCGTGTGACACACGATTTTGCCTGTTTACACACGCACTCACGCCACACATCCATTTTCTCACGCAAAACAAAATCTAATTTTGGGCTGAGACTTGTTCGTTCCTTTTAAAACTCCCCAACGGTATATGGCACTAAGAAGCGCCACTGACATCCAAGTTTGCGACAGAAGGAGACACCCGCGGGAGAAAATCGCAATCTGGTCAGAGAGTGTTGTCACAAATCATAGGCCTATAATTAAGAACTCACTCTCTTAAACTTAAAATCTTGAAAGATATCAGTTTGTGTGGATGAACTTCATTCCCTAGCCTGCCTACATGTTAACTTTAGACTAACTTGTTGCACTTTTGTTGCACTGTTTTGTTTGCTGGAACGTGTGGATAAATCTTCTGGAGAGAGCTAAATCATAGTGCTCACTAAAATCATAAAGGAACATGACACTCATCTCTTATATGATCCCTGAAAGATTTTCTTCGACTTGTTAGTGTTTTGAACATGTATTTTATCTAATGACACAGAGAGCAAAATTAATTGCATCCACATATCCTTGTTATGCATTTTTTATTTCACTCGCGTAAAACCGTGAGATAGAAAGAGCCTCACGTATTTCTTAAAGCGACAGGCACTCAATTAGACACACCAGCCTAATGCACACTCAATTAGACCTAGGCCTACACACCATTTAAAAATAGGCCTATGAGTAAGTGAATCAGTACACAAATGACTAAACATTTTTAACTACTAGTAATTATGCAGATTGTAAAATATAACATTATCAACAAAATATGTACAGTTATGAATTCCAAAATATATGGTATAGAATATATGACTATCATTTTCTCTGGGTGTGGAGGGTTGAGCAGAATCTTAGATGGCCACTGGTGTGAATGATCACACAATATTCAATATTAGGTTACTGATGATTAAATCACCAAATACGCTAAAATTGTTTTTAAAAAGGCATCGAAAAAGTATCGAAATCACAATTATTGACTTAGTATCGGGATCGAAACAGGTAAAAACTTTTTGTCACCCCCGACAGAATCTCACTCCAAGGTCTTTTGAAAAGTTGGCAGCTCTGTCACGTGTATTTCTTATCTTCATTTTCCTTGTTATCGTTAAGTCAGTAGCCTAATCCTTAAAGGGATATTCCGCCATTTTTGGAAATACGCTCATTTTCCACCTCCCCTCGAGCAAAACAATCGATATTTACCTTGTTCCCGTTCATCCAGCCATTCTGTGAGTCTGGCGATACAACTTTTAGCTTCAGCCTAGCATAGATCATTGAATCGGATTAGACCATTAGCTTCTTGCCTGCTAGCTTCATGTTTAAAAGTGACTAAGATTTCTGGTAATTTTCCCATTTAAAACGTGTCTCCTCTCAAGTTAGAAAGTGAAATAAGACCAACTGAAAATGAAACCTGCCGTTTTTCTAGGCTGATTTGACATGGAACTACACTCTCATCTGGCGTAATAATCAAGGCAACTTGCAAACGTACCATAGGCGCAGTGATATCGTACGCAGCATCTGAAAATAGTCCCCATAGACAGTAAGCAGTAGTAGTGCCAGTAGTTTGCAAGTTGCCTTGATTATTACGCCAGATGAAAGTATAGTTCCATGTCAAATCAGCCTAGAAAAACGCCAGGTTTCATTTTCAGTTGGTCTTATTGCACTTTCTAACTTGAGAGGAGACACGTTTTAAATGGGAAAATTACCAGAAATCTTAGTCACTTCTAAACATGAAGCTAGCAGGCAAGAAGCTAATGGTCTAATCTGGTTCAATGATCTATGCTAGGTTGAAGCTAAAAGTTGTGTCGCCAGACTCACAGAATGGCTGGATGAACGGGAACAAGGTAAATATCGATTGTTTTGCTAGAGGGGAGGTGGAAAATGAGCGTATTTCCAAAAATGGCGGAATATCCCTTTAATATATAGCAGCAACTTCAGCTAGCTTTACCGAAGATCAAGTTGGTTTGATATTGGATATTCGACAGAGATTCAAAATAAGGAACGGTCTTTCATTGAGTATCCGAATATCCAATATCAAACCAACTTGATCTTCGGTGCTAACATGTTAGCTATCTGAAGTTGCTGCTATGTATAGTACGGGTCTCCTAACGTTAGGACTAACGTTGTGTTCAGTTATCGTTTGCAATCATTGCTCTCGTAGCTGCATTGATTTGAGAGTAAAGTTAAATGACGTTATGACTGTATATTACTGCTACCGGACGAACTGATACCCAGCTGCTGACATCACGTGAAAAGGGTCTATTCACTTTCAGTGAATTATGCTAACGTTGTCAAGCGGGGTTATTGCTTGCTCAGAGAAGAGAAGGGTACAGTATGTATCCTCTTCTAACCTTGGCGTAGGACTAGGTTGGACTAATTTCCCCAAAATATATGTTCCTTTAAAAATTCAATTGAGACGTGTTAATGTTAAAAATTTAATTAATGCCCAAATGTGTTGTCTGTGTTTAAGGATATTTTGTGAAACGTGACTGCACAGAATTTAGAAGCACCTCATGTCTGCCATGTCCAAACTCTACCTACACTGATGTACCAAATGGACTCTCCAAGTGCTTTTCTTGTTCAGTATGTGACTCCAGTAAGTCTTGTTCATTATTATCACTGATCACCAACATAGCCCTCATTCACTCATTCATTCAACTCATTCTCATTCACACTATTGCGCCCAGTGGTAATGTTTGTGTGTGTTTGGTTCAGGTGTACTGTTGAAGGTGAAGAGGGCGTGCAGCTCCATCTCAGACACACTGTGTGAGCCTCTGGAAGGACACTACTGCACTGACCCAATCCAAGATGGCTGCAGAGGAGCTGTGGAACACACAAAGTGCTCACCAGGACAGTACATCAATCAAACAGGTTGGGTTATTATTTGATTATTATTTGATCCTAGATTAGCTAGTCTCTGGCTGAGTAGATTATCATTCAGTGTGTTTCAGTGTAGGCTGTCCTTTCCATCTGGTAACCAGTAGCGATTCTAGACATGTTTAACAAGGATGGCCCTAGTGGGACACTGATTATAAACAGAAGGACATATATCATACTCTCACATCAAATGTCTATGTATTAAGATAAAACAAATACAAATAAACAAACACACATATTTAATTATCTATGTTGTCTATCATATGGTCTATCATATGCTGTGCTAATAGAAATTCCCTCGTGATGACATTAAAATACATTATATTCTATTCTATTAAATGAAGATGTAGACATTTTTCCCCAAAATAATTTATGCCACCTGTCCCAAAGCCATTCTCAGACAGGTTTTCTGCACGTTTTGCGATAATTGCTTATCGAATTTCGACTTTCAGACATGAAGCATATGCAGAATTTATACGGCCACCTGTTGTTCACATCTAATTTAGAATTTCCGTCGATGTGTTAGGTTCGCTGGGCAGATAATGACGGCTTAAAAATGCCTGACAGCGGAATAGTGTAGTTTTTACACCGGGAGCATGGAGGATTCAAAACGAGTTGCTATAGCCTTACTGCATTGCCAGCAGCATGTTAGAGAGATGGAACTGTTCAGTGACATTAGGGCGCTTTCAATACCCATAATACTTCCCTCGATCATCACTGACAGGTGCGGAATTTTTCAACATTTGGATTCACATAGCAGCTGTGGCGGCAACATTATGGCAAAGTGTCTAAGTTAGCTGCAGGAAAAGTTCCAGTAGTAGATATACAGACATATAAATAGAAATGATCGAAAGCCCCACATACGCAGCCAAACTAAACACGTTCAGGAATTAGGCTATTTAAGCAAGTGGAGCATGCTGTTTCATTTACCAGTGGTTAACTGGTCTGGTTTTGGAACCCACAATTTTACATGCCCCTAAAGTAGCGACCCATATTTTGTTAGCGTTCAAGCCAACGGATATGGTGAGCTAGCCTACATAGTAAGACGTGCAAAGTGCCTGCTGGCCTACTTGTTTAAATTGGAACATGTATGTTGTTTGGCATTACATTTGTGAAGTCTTCAACTCTCTATGTGACCTTTCAAAGTACTTGACGGGTTTGACTTGTTTCCATGTGGCAATTTAGTTTGGATGCCTACTTCAAACACTCAGGGTAGCAGTAACATGACCTTTACACCTAGGCCGGTTACACCTAGCCATGAATGAGCTGGCTTGCAGTGTGTCATGGGATCTTAAATGACCACAGCCATTTAATTTCATTTCATTTATTTATTTAAAGGACAGTGCACATTAATCAACATTACTGTAAATGTGCCAGTGTTAGCCAGCTGGCTAATTATCAACTGTAGTCATTTGGCAAGATGTTAATACTAGGCACAAGTGGCTAAAAAAAAGAACATATTAAATCACACAGTAATTGATATACAACAATAAAACACAGTAATTGATATACAACAATAAAACAGACAGCCATAGGACTGGTTCCATTAAAACATTAAAACATAAGATATAACCATACAGCCATACATCCCTTAGGGGATCAATAACATAACCATCTATCCATCTTACTATCATACATACACTAAGGGTTACAGGACAGCTAATAGAGGCAGACAACCATGTATTATGAAAGGTGCTCACATTTTTGCATGGTCAAAAGCCAGTCCTTAAGATGGTGTGTGAATGTATGATGAGAGGTGGAATTTCTAATGTGCACTGGCAATTGGTTCCATAGTTTAGAGGCTCTCACAGAAAAGCATAATTGGCCAAAGGAACTGGACCTAAGAGGGACTGCACAGTCCCCTCTTAAGGCAGACCTTGTGGTTCTGCTGCTAGATGACTTCTGCTGTATAAAATTATGCGCAATAAGTGGCAGTGGATCTTCAATTACCACAACCATTATGCACCACCTCTCTGCAATCAGTGTCAGTGGATCTTAAATGACCACAGTGAGTCAGGACATCAGTTTAACGTCCCATCCTTTTCAGTTTTATTGACAGAGTCTATGACTGCGTTTACATGCACTTTAGTATCCCGGTTACGATCAGGGTTTTGAAGTATCCCGGTTTTGTATTTGCACATGTAAACATCATACCCCGATTTCGGAACCCCGGATAAGCCCTTATCCAGGTTACGAGTATTCCGGTTATGCTAGGTGGTGTACTCCCAGAGAAACCGGGATACTGTTCCATGTATACACCTTATCCCAGTTTCTCAGGCAAAACACGTATTACATTAGTAACCGGGATACGGAGTGCTAATGGAACTTTATTGTTGGTAACCGGAATACTGTTATTCCTCATGTAAACAGGGATATTAATAACCGGGTTTCTCTGTGTTCATGTATATCCTGAATATGATCAAAATCGAGATAAGCCTCATAACCGGAATACTAAAGTGCATGTAAACGCAGTCTATGTAGGTCACACATGACATGTCCCTGCCTGGTGGTTTTTAGAAGTGGTCTATAATAACTCTTCTCTTGCAGGCACTGCCTACACTGATGCTGTGTGTGCTGAGTGTGTAGGAGACACGTACTCAAACGGATCATTTGCATCCTGCAGACCACACACACGGTAAGAGTATACAACTGCAGACCGACCACACACACATACACACACACACACACACACACACAGTAAGAGTGCACAACTGCAGACCATACATACACACACACGCACACACACGCACACACAGGCACACACAGCCCTCTCACCAATTTGAGTTGAAAAATGGCAGTTGGAACCGCATAACCTCGCAAACTCCTGTAGCCTCGTCTTTGTTGCCTTAATGATTTCCTTTTAAACGTTTCTTATATTACAAAATGATAAGCAGCTGGAATTGGCCATTCTCCCTCCTGCGCGCAAGATGCATTCCCAATTAAGTGGACTAAGTACAGTTAGATAATTCTACGCGGTAGAGATAGAGAGGGCCCAGAACGAACTATTCTTGCATGTAACATGGCGTTAGCAAATTGTCAAATTGTAAACGTTCCCGACGTATAGTGAAACACAGTTTGCAGTAAAACTAAGTGGCTAAATGTTGGTGCCCTACGCGCAGTGCGTGATACGTGTGGTGGGAGCGGCGGCACTGCACACACACTCACTCACACACACGCACGGTATGTGCGCTACTACCCAAAGGCGCCGTCATCAATGAACCAATCAGTGGAGCTGATTGTGCTGCCAATATCCAATCAGAAATGCAGGGTAACTGTACTGTATCAGAAGTTGTCATACTGCAGGAAAGACGAGCATGGCGATTGAAAATGAACTAGTATTCATTTCAGTTGCTTAGTTGTTAATAAATCAAACGTTTTATTGAGCATCCAACTTTGTGTACAGGGTAAGTCCTGTGAGTTAATTTAACATTTAAGAAAAACAAAGGAGAGAGCAATGAAATGACATGTTACCTTGTACTCAGTAAAGAAACGTCTGTACAAAGACATTTGTATATGCTATTTAGATCTAATTTAGTTAAAAACACATTTAAGCTCATTTTAACAAGACTAATTAGTAAGCTTTGAATGGTGACCATCACTAACTGAACTTGCCATTGTATAGGCAACAAAGACACTGTAATGAAAACATGAGCCTCGAATAGCTAGCTAGCAACTGAAGGAGAGCAGGGCTGGAATTAGCAGCACTAAAGTGGAAGACATGGGGGAGCTGAAATGAGCATATAACGGCTGTTGTCTAGGCCAGGGCCACTTGAGTATTTTTAGACTAGCCTACATGTCATGCCTGTGTTATGATTTTGGGTTAGATCATGATTGTACAAATGGTTTGAGTACATCAAAGTAGAGCCTGCTTCTCGTTTGCTTTAGAAGTTTATTTGACACTTCTACCTAGCTGCTCAAAACTCACGTTACCAATCGGCTGAAAACTTTCTACTCAGAACTCTTAGCAAAATAAAAGTCCTTGCACATTTTCAGTGCAAATTGCAGTAGAGGGGTATAAAACAGTACGGGATACAGGAATACTAACACTGTACTAAGCTGCGGTACAAACAATTGTATTTATTAATTCCAGTTAGTTAATTTGGTGTTAAATCATATCCTTAACCATATGTGGGCTTAACAACCTCCCTCTCTGCAAGGCCCCTTCATTTACCCCCCCCCCCCCCCCACACACACACACTTTTAAAATCAGCCGACAATGACACGCACACACACACACACACACACACACACACACACACACACACACACACTCACACACGCGGTAAGAGTGCACAAGTGGTTTTCTGTGTTTAGCTTCACCACGAGCGTGAGTACCAGAGGGCCCTAAGTGACCTTTTTGGCGACTCCACAGAGTACATCAGTATTTAAAGATGCAGCCAGTGATTGTGCAGGAAGTCACGTATGTTGTTTAGCAGATGCTTTTCCCCAAAACAACAAACATATTTTGATCAAGGACCAAATTAAACACACCAGAGAGGTACCTCACCCTTCCCTTCTGAAACGCCACACCCGGGGTTTTGTTTTTGTTTGGGGGACAAGCTGCCCCTACTTTGTTTGTTTCCAGTTGTTGGAGCCTGGGCTACAGAAACAAGTGTTTCATGTAGTACAGCGTACTCACAGAATGGACATCTAGTGGGTTGTGAGGAGATGATTGCTGAATGTGATAAAAAAAAAAATTTGCATGGGTGTTCGTTTACGTTCGCCAACTGCACGTTAAAATGAGTATGAATTAATTTCTGCTGGACTGAAGACTGCCAGCAGAAATGTCAATGTGGTTTTGAGAGGTGTGGTTTGACCTTTAAATGTGCTGTTTTGATCCCATCAGGTGTGAATCTCTGGGACAGTACACGGGGAAGCCAGGAACACACACAGAGGACACTTACTGTGAAAACCGCCGTCGTCATCACATGCTGTTATTGGCAGTGCTGCCCTTAGCTTGTGCTAGTTTAGTTGTTTTAGTAGTAAGGAGAAAACCGTAAGTTGTATGTTGTGATGGTGCATGTAAAGACAGGGTATTAGTGCCTTATTAGTGCTGTTACAGATATAAGGAGCTTCACCAACGTGTATTTGGTGTATATTATTCCAGTATTTGGGCTGGAAAACTTTTTATATTACAATGATTTATTTTGACACAAATTACATTTTTTTACATTGTCTATAATTCCTGATATAATTCCTGATCTTTTGTGAATAAACATGCCATTGGTTTCTATTCTCTGTGACTACTGCTAGTCTGTCTTGCCACATTGTCTCATTCCAGAATGAGTAGAACAATGGGTTGTTTGTCTAGCAGTCAACACCCAGTTACTGCAAGTTCATCAGTAGACTAGAGTTTAACCGAAGAGGTGGTCCTCACTGTGGTCAATAAAGACCCCATAGCACCTGCGTAATCTGTGTAAACCTGTGTGCACAAATGATGAAGCAATGTTAGTGCTTCTTAACAAATTATGAAGTATTTGAGGAGTTCAACATCTACAGTAGGCTACCCTACTGTACATAATATCCTTAAAATATCCAGACAATCCAGAGAAATAGGGATAGAGCTGAAAAACAATACTGGATGGTCATGGTCCTCAGATGGCACTGCATTAAAACCAGACCTGTTTCTTTAAAGAAAATCATTGTATGGGCTCAGGGAACACGTCTGTCAACCATTAGGCCTATTTATGAGCACAGTTTGATACTCAATCCAGATCTGGGCCTGAAGTTGTTTAAAATCCCTGCTGAAAAAAACAGCAAGAAACCAGCTTAGGCTGGTAGCTGGTTTTAGCTGATTTTAGCTGGTCTTTGCCCAAAACACAGTTCTTATTGCTGGTCTTGCTGGTGTAGCTGGTTAGGCCACCAGCTAGACATGCTGGCGTGACCATCTGAGGAAGCTGGTCGTGCTGGTGTGACCAGCCTGTCGTTTGGGATACAGCTGGTTTAAGATGGTCATGCTGGTGACCAGCCTGTCCAGCTTGACAAAGATGGTCAAGCTGGTTTTCTAGAATGACCAACATAAGCTGGCGTGGCCAGTAAAAACCAGCAATGTAGACCAGCAACACCAACTAAAATGACCAGCTTAAGGTGGTACGACAATCAAAACCAGCTGAATTAACATCATAAGCTGGGTAAACCAGCTGAAGGTGTGTTTTCGCGAGAGTTTTGCTGGTCTAGCTGGTTAACCATCATAGGGTGGTCAAATAAGCTGGTTAACACTCATTCAGTCATTTCACTCATTCAGTCTGACACTCTAATAATCCCCCAGTGTACAGTAAGCCCCTTGAACATCATTGCTGCCTTTGGTTATGAATTCAAACATCATTGCTGCCTTTTGTTATGAATTTAAAATCTCTGTCTAACTATGGATGCTACTTCTCTTTTCTCAGAGGTAAAGCAAAAAAACTTTAGTTCATTCAGGGCCAAAAGGTGTGTAGTGTACATTCTTTTGGTCTCCCTAGATACAGTATGTAGGTCAAGAATGTTATAAGGGACCGTTTGCAGTGCAGGGTTCTGGTTAAATACAGTATGAGCATGTCCGGATGGTGCCATGCATTCATCTTCTTCAGGCGGTGGCCACAGCATAAATCAAAAGCAGGCTACGGGGTAAACTCGTAAATCATTCATGCATTTCCTATGGTTTGTGTAGCCTGTAGAACACAGCAATCCTATGGTGTACCCTGTAGCCTCGTTTTGATGTACAATGGCCACTGCCCAAATAAGGCAAATTCACAATGCACATTTTGCTGATATGTTCATTTTGAATTTGATACCAGCAACGTGTTTCAAAATAAGTTGGGACGGGGGGAACAAAATGCTGGAAAAGTTGTGTAATGATAAAGAAAACAAAAGGTGGAATAACTTTATGAATACGGTGACTGGTAACAAGATTGGGCATGAAAAAGAGTATCCCAGAGAGACCGTCTCTCTTAGAAGTAAAGGTGTAGGGGTATTCATCTGTTGATCTGTGTAAACGTGTGTGTGTGTGTGTGTGTGTGTGTGTGTGTGTGTGTGTGTATAAAGGTGTAGGGGTATTCATCTGTGTAAACCTGTGTGCACAAATGATGAAGCAATGTTAGTGCTTCTTAACAAATTATGAAGTATTTGAGGAGTTCAACATCTACAGTAGGCTACCCTACTGTACATAATATCCTTAAAATATCCAGACAATCCAGAGAAATAGGGATAGAGCTGAAAAACAATACTGGATGGTCATGGTCCTCAGATGGCACTGCATTAAAACCAGACCTGTTTCTTTAAAGAAAATCATTGTATGGGCTCAGGGAACACGTCTGTCAACCATTAGGCCTATTTATGAGCACAGTTTGATACTCAATCCAGATCTGGGCCTGAAGTTGTTTAAAATCCCTGCTGAAAAAAACAGCAAGAAACCAGCTTAGGCTGGTAGCTGGTTTTAGCTGGTTTTAGCTGGTCTTTGCCCAAAACACAGTTCTTATTGCTGGTCTTGCTGGTGTAGCTGGTTAGGCCACCAGCTAGACATGCTGGCGTGACCATCTGAGGAAGCTGGTCGTGCTGGTGTGACCAGCCTGTCGTTTGGGATACAGCTGGTTTAAGATGGTCATGCTGGTGACCAGCCTGTCCAGCTTGACAAAGATGGTCAAGCTGGTTTTCTAGAATGACCAACATAAGCTGGCGTGGCCAGTAAAAACCAGCAATGTAGACCAGCAACACCAACTAAAATGACCAGCTTAAGGTGGTACGACAATCAAAACCAGCTGAATTAACATCATAAGCTGGGTAAACCAGCTGAAGGTGTGTTTTCGCGAGAGTTTTGCTGGTCTAGCTGGTTAACCATCATAGGGTGGTCAAATAAGCTGGTTAACAAGCTGGTCAACCAGCAAACTACCTTTAGCTGGTCAGGCTGTTTTTTTCAGCAGGGATGGAAAATGTCGTTTTGAAAATCATTTAAGTATTCAAGCTGTCTAACTTGTTTTAGAGTACAGTTCGAAACCCAATATCTATGATCTTCACATATCTGATCTTTCACAACATCTCATCAAGATTAAAAGGACAGGTTCTAATGAGGTAGCACCATAGACTGAATATAGCACTCTTTGAGACGACTTAAACTCCATGCCAGTGGGGGCAGTAAAACACCTGTTGATGTTGTATAGCCCTTTTCACGGTGATGTCAGACGAAGCGTTGCTGGGTATCATCCGGGATGTCCAGCCACCAAATACTACAGAAGAAGAAGAAGAAGTATTCATGGGTTTCATCAGGTCCCTTTCCACAGGTGTATACAATCAAGCACCATGCAGTCTGCATTGATAATCAAGGTGCTTGATTGTATACACCTGTGGAAAGGGACCTGATGAAACCAAGGGGGCAGGCATATTCCCGGAAGTAGAAACACGAAATGAGCTGGTGATCAACGCTCTGCTAACTCCCTTGGACGGCCATAGATTTCAGGGTTTTTTTTGCGATCCCATAACTTCATATAACATGTGCCCTTTGTCTCCCGTATAGCTTCTGTGTATTCTATATAGGGTATCGAAGGCAAGATTAATTCACTTCTTCCCCGTATATTACGTTGGTTTCCCGTAAAGAAGTATTTTAGCATGTCTGTTGTAGGGAAGCTAACGTTCGCCCGTAATGTTTGGATAAGAAGCTGAGTGAGCCTGCACGAAAACCATGACGGAGAGTCATTCGCAAGATCAGTGAAAATGCGTGTAGCACGGTAGCCTACTGTTTGATATGGTAAAGCATTACCTAGAGGCAAGTACACATAATAATAATATTAAAAAACGAACGTTAACAATTTCAGAGGTTTTCGATCTATCATACGAGTTACAGCAGGCTAACGTCACGAACTGAGTACGAGTCTGCGCAGTACGACGGAAAGTAAACGGAATTTTGTTTCAGCCCCCTTCCATAGAGAACAACGGAGTCTGTTTGTCCATTTCTTTTAGGTCTATGGATGAAACCCATGAATACTTTTTCTTCTTCTTCTGTAGTATTTGGCGGCTTGACATGCCGGAGGATACCCAGCAACGCTTCGTCTGACATCACGTGAAAAGGGCTAATTGGAAGAAGAAGAGAAAAAGCAGTGCTGCTGCTGCTGCTGCTGCTGCTGCTAACCGGTGTTGTTGATATGATTCGGAAAGGTAATGTAATCAAAGCATGTAATCATAATCAAGAAAACGAGCTCTAATTTTAAGTAAACACTTTATAGACTACAGTGTGTAAACAGCCATACGCATTGTAGGCCTAGAAGGAAAATCTGGCTAACTGGGTTGTGGGATATGACAGTGCTACCAGCTAGCTAGCCTCTTGGAGAACTGAGTACTGATCAGAGTGAGCAAGCAAGCCAGCTATTCCATACCATCGGACTGATGTTGCTTTTATAAAAGGTATCGATCTGTGACATTTTATATTTCTAGCTACCTCTCCTAAATTCGCCAGTTAGGAGCTACTTTTAGCCCTAAAATTCTTTGTGAATACGGGCCCAGTTCCAGTCCTTGATTATAATTCTATTGATTGTAAGCCCTTGTTATACAGTTAACTGTACGTCCCTTTGGAAAACAGTGTCTGCTAAAGTAATACATAAGGTGTAAGGCCTTGTGAGGATGTCTTTTTATGATTTTTAGCACTTGAAGGCCCCATCACATTACAGGCGGCATGCGCTTCGCTCACCGCTAGGTTGCTCTTCGTTGAGATAACGTTCTACGATTTTTGTTGCTGTTACCGCTCCTATTTCTATGGTTACTGCTGGGCTCCGCCAGAGCCCATTTATGGAGAGCCGGTCCACTCGCTATTAACTCCATTGTACCTGCCTGCATTGTACCTGCAGTTCCTGTTGCAGTTCCACTAGGGGCGATCACGAGCAAGTGATCAAACAATGGGGGTCTATGGGGCTAGACAGCTAAATTGGTCTGTTTCACCTGATTGTCATTAAAAAATCAAAAATTGGATTTTAGTTTCTGCAAGCTCAATATGGGTTATAGGTCGAAAGTTGAATGAACAATTATTTATGGCCCTTTGGTTTCTCTTGGTCGTTGTTGCCCATAACACACTAGCACCCTGCTAATGAATGACGTCATTGACACGTTTGAAAGGCTTTTTAGAGCAATTAAGGGACTTAAAGGTAGGGTATGGAATTAGCTTTGTTGGCCATTTTTGCAGAATCACTTGAAATCCTATTCCTAACCCACTTATAGCCACTGAGTTGGAAGCACTGAAATGGAAGTTAAACACGTCAATCATCTGCGGAGCGGGCAGGGCTCGAAAAACTCCAGCCAATAGTATTCCTCACCCCATACCATCATTTCACAGCTCGTTCGTCAATCTAACGTCTTACTCCTCTTCCTCCTCCCCACTGCGCGCGACCCTTTCGAAAGCTGGTGACCGCGAGTCAGTGCTGAAATGAAACCAACTGCCTGCTGCTGCACGTCCATGTTCCCCTCTTGTTGTATGTGTCACTTCATTTCTATACAAACTAAGGCAGCGGATACCTACGGAAACTCAATCACCCACGCAATAAATAAGCTATGTAGCAAAAATTACATTTTACCGTGACACGAGGAGTGTTGTAAACATGAAATCGAAACTTAACAGCTTGGAGCTACAGTGGAATAGGCGAACCAACGGGCCAGCACTAAACTCGGATATTTCAGGAGATAATCGCCCTGGTAAGAACCAAACCAGATTCTGTTCAAATATACACACCTATGGCTACTGAACCATATACTACAACCCTTTGGAGGTGAATAAAGAATGTAATTGGGGAAGTTGATGTGAGTGATTGTATGGAGACTAGAGCTCATAGTGCTGTAGACGCCAGGCTGGCATTTCATTTAGCCTGGCTCGCTCTCGCGCTGCGCATTTGAATTGTCACTTGTGCATGGAGGGCGGGACTTGAGGTTGTATATGTTCAAACTCTGCCGTCCGTTTTGCGAATTCCGTACCCAACCTTTAAAAAATCTAATACTCAGCCGTGTGTATTTTCCTTGACCCCCCTTTCACGTGCAATATTCCAATTTCTACACAAAAAATTATATCCAGAGAAAAGTGGATTTTAGGAGAAACTCCATTCACCTCCATTCATTCTTCACTTGCTCGCGACCGCCCTCTAGTTGCAGTACCATGCGGAAGTATTCAGCGAGTGGTCGTTCTCCCCTTATTAAGGCCCGATCACATTACAGGCGGCATGCGCTAAGAAACCCATTCATTTCAATGGGTTGAGAGCGCAAAAACGGGTCTGCCGCTGTGCTCAGCAAAGCGCAGCGCCGGCGGCATTTTGCCGTTTTGCCGCTGTTGCGCGTACCGCGGTCAAAGTTGAAACATGTTGAACTTTGACCGCGGCGCGCTGTAAGTGAATGGTCTTTTGCGCGGAGCCCAGCGGTAACCATAGAAATAGGAGCAGTAACAGCAACAAAAATCCTAGAACGTTATCTCAACCAAGAGCAACCTAGCGGTGGGCGCAGCGCATGCCGTCTATAATGTGATCGGGCCTTTAGACATTCTCTGGCTCCGCGCAAAAGACCATTCACTTACAGCGCGCCGCGGTCAAAGTTCAACATATTTCAACTTTGACCGCGGTACGCGCAACAGCGGCAAAGCGGCAAAATGCCGCCGGCGCTGCGCTTTGCTGAGCACAGCGGCAGACCCGTTTTTGCGCTCTCAACCCATTGAAATGAATGGGTTTCATAGCGCATGCCGCCTGTAATGTGATCGGCCCTTGCCGTCAAAGAAAATGGATGTTTTGAAAGCCATTTTTATGACCTGGAGAGAGATGGATCCACTTCAGGAGTTGATAGCTTATAATATTATTAACCTGATTTAATGCTAATTTTCATATCATTGTGGGTCTAAATATGGCCGTTGTGTATTTCTAATTATGTGTTCTTGTTTTACTTATTTGTGTAGTTGACTACTGAAGAAATACACTCCTCAATGTCAGAATACTGGTTTAATGACAATGAAGAAGCCCTGACGCAATACACAAAATAGCAACATGAGCTACAACTAATCATTCCTATAACCATGTCGAATGTAAATCAGTAATAACTTAACCAACATTGATCACAACAAAATAGTGATAAAGGATAGACTTACATGAATTATGTTCACAACATCTGCAACAAGCATGTCTGTCATACAGGCAACAGCAATATGGCTAACTCCTAACTCATTCGGTAGGTTTAAACTGTCTTACAGTTTTTCACAGTTGCTCAAACACAAACCCCATTCTCTGAATCAAATTCTCAAATGCCTGAACACATTTATTGAATTATTCCCTTTTTTGGCAAAACCATAGACTACTTTCACCCACTTTCACCCATTTTACCAAACTCATTAACCCTTTTTGCAAAACTGTGAACACATTGTGCATTCTGATGCACTTCTTAATTATATTGATAACCAAACAACGCAGAAGTTGAACACAATTAGTGCACAGATGCCTCCATTTGAACACTACCACTCAAAATTGATAACACTTCTGTCTAATGATGTGACAACCAATATAAGTCAGTTCAGAGTTGACAGAGACGCAGGGGACAACAAGTGTGTGTTACAGTAGAAGTGGGGTACAAGGAAGAGGAGGGTGCAGGTATGAAGAGGATGAAGAGAAAGACAGAGAGTCCCAAGAGTTGCAATACTGTAAATGATGATATTTGGGCAACAATCATATGTTCTGGTTCATGGAATGCCAATGGGAGAAGCAGGACTTCATGGTCCAACCCAACATCAGTGGTTTCTCTGTGGCGTCAATAATCCAAAGATTCAGACTACAGAAGAGAAATAGCGTAAATGTCCATTATCATACAGTACAGTAATCACTGAACATCCACTGTTACACACTCACTACCCTTTGAGCTCAACTCTGAGAGAGTGAAAGAGCTGAGTTATCAGTATGTCCAAGTAAGTCTAAATTTAGGCACAATACAATATTACAGTATTGCATACTTACAGTACTATCAGAGTCTGTGGCATCACAGTACAAATCATATTCAGTACAGTATCGGCCTGTCTCTCTGTTCACTTACAAAACTATTGATTTATATCTTCAGGCTAGAGGATATGAGTAGAGAGTGATATAAGTCCTTATTCTTTATTTTCATTGTGATATTTTATTTTTCAAATTAGAATGAATACAATTCCTCCAGGAGCCATAAACCCTGCCCTGAAAACTGTGTCTTCCATTGTTTGGTGTATTGTCTTATCACTGCTCTGCAGGAGTGTAATTTTGCCTGATGTGTTCAATGATTTGAGACCATTAGTTAGTTTTGAGCAAAGTTAAAAGTGTTTTGAGGTGATTGTTCAGTTTTGCAACAAGATTGAAGGGTTTCGAGAATGAAGTTTGAGAAATGACTTTTGTGTTCACAGTTTTGAGAAAAAGGTAAAGAGTTCTGAAAAAGGTGTTCTAGCAATTGTGAAAAACTGTAATGACATGCCACCCCCTAGTGGCCAGGGGTAAGCTCTGCAACTACACTATATAAAGCATGCTGCTGACAAAGAGCTGCCCATATGGAACAAGGGAATTTCCCCATGACAGTCATGAGTCTCTCTCCCATGGTGGAATCAGGTCACCTGATATCCGTCAGTGTTTTCATATCTGGCCTCAAAACTCACCTCTCTGACATTCTCTGCCTTCTAATGTCCAACTTGCTATTCTGTGTCTTGCTGTTCCTTGTTTAATGTGAGATGTATGTGTATACATGTTTTATTCTATTTTATTTTGATGACTGCACTCTAGCACATTGGGCAGTGCAAGCTTCAAGCTTCTAATGGGGTACCCTTTTGTACCAGTGGACTAAGGTACAAATGTATTGCTAAGGTACAACATTGTCTCTCAAAAGGTCCAGTGGGGTACAACTCTGTGCCTATTGTAAGGGTACCAAGGGTACCATCAATGCTCCGCTTTAACCCTCTCTGGTACCATTGCTGCAGAGAGGGTTAAGTAGTAATGAAGGATCTTTGATTGCTGTAGTCTACCCTGGGGGTACCACCCCCTGATAAACTTTGTATAAATGTGTTAGCCTATACTTTACTTTGTTTGTATTCATAACAACAACAAACATTTTATTTATAGGCCTAAGCTTCGTATAAATGTGTTTTAGAAATACACTTTACTTAATTAGATATAGATAGATAGATAGATGGATTGATAGATAGATAGATAGATACTTTATTGATCCCAAGAGGAAATTCAAGATGATGTAGTGATGAAGTGACACGCTACAAAATGAAAAGTTAAAGAATGAAAGTGTTAGACTTAAAGATAGTCAATGTCAGTCAAAGAAGAATCATTTCTGAATATTGATCTGAATAGTGATCTCTTCTCACACCTTCTCTACACTTACACAAACCTGCTCATCTTCAATCACAACCACATTTTGAATAAGGAGGGAGGGTGTTAAAAAAAATGTTTATTTTTTTAACATTATCATTTTGCTAGGTTGATGGGGTCAGGTGACCCACTCCAACGTTGGGGAAAAGACAGAAAAAGTTTGAGAATCACTAACAGCAACTTTTTCACTGACAGTATCGCGTTCGATATTTATGCCGTGCCAGTTGGTGGCGGTATTTCAAAGCTTCCTAGCTTTGTTTACACATACAGGAGTGCGAAACAAGACGGTTTAAACTTGGCGGTAGTAGCCTAATGCACCACAGCTGTAAATCAAAACTCTAATCGTGGTCGCGATTCTTTTTTGGTAGGCCTATCGTTTACGGGTAAGAACATAGGCCTTGCTGCAACGAAATGTAAGAAAGTTAAAATGGTTTCACAATTCATTATTATTTTTCTAATGACTTTCCTCCTTTTTTTGCTTCAAATTCTAGGCTGTAACTGCTGCTCTTCTGATAAGACACTTCAGAGAATCATGACACCATCTGAATGCAAATGGTAAGGCAATGTTTTGCAACACACACAATGTCACATAGCCTGTATGCAACTCGACCAGAGTAGCCTACAGTAGCGGAACATGATCGATTAGCCAAGGCAAGCCCATTGGCTAGGCTAGGCCAAAGCCATCGATATCTCAAAGTTGCGACACTACCGTTGACTCCCGTGAACAAACAATGGCGGCACTTCCGGGAACTATTCCATTGAGAATGAATGAATATAATACGACTTTTCTACATGACTTATAGTCGTGTGCATAATAATGCATTTTCATTGACTAATGTATATGTATGTGGAAATGCAGTTTATAGTCATTTTCATTCATGTTGGCATGACGGGCTAAATATTTTAATTATGGCACACTTGGGGCCTTTTTGGGGCGTAAAGTAAACAGTGAAATGGTTATGTGTGATACTTTGTCCTAATGTCAAAATATTTGTTTTACAGTTTACTGAAAGGCAGCTGAAGTTTTGCCTCTTGCACCTGTATGCGGTCAGTGCTGTCATGATGAATGCATGTGGCCCTGCGGAGTATAAGACTGGACAGGAGTGCTGCCCAATGTGTAGCACAGGTAAGTCACACATTACTAACAGGGCGCTATAGAGAATGGGAACGGAAGTCAGCGGCGCAATGCATTCTGGGACAAAAGGGGCGTTTTCCTCCATCTGATGAGGCCGCGGCGCGAATTATAAACAAGAAACCTATGGTAATTCGAACAAGATCGGCTAGCCAAAACAGTAACACTAGATGTAAACATTTAGGCTACTATGCTAAAAACTAGTAGTAGAAGTAGTAATGGACCGTACAGAGACAAGCTCCTGCCGGACGCGAGGAAACGTTATATAGAAAAGATGTCTTTGATCGGTAGCATGGATCCCTATGACAGACCGTCTGGAGAGTGGACGTGAGACCCTGAAAGTGATACAAAGACACTCCATTGTTGATTTTTTTTACCTGACGATCGTAGGCACGGACGTTACATCCAACAACACAACAGGTTCGTCCCATGATGTGTGAAAAACAGTGTTAGAAACAGCTAGTTAGCAATGTTTTACGATGTTTACAATGATACAGCATTGGCAGCAGCGTACAAGTGGCCTCACTTATGTATCCCAGACGCCACCGCGGCGCAACCGCGAAATGTTTGACACGTCACATTCCCATTCTCTATAATACAAGCTAAGGGCTATACAAGCTATAATATAGGCTAACCAGGGGAGATACAATACAGGCTAACTAAGGGCGCTATAGGGTAACTGGTGTAATCCACTTAAATAATTATGCTAATGTTGTCAAACTGGGTTATTGCTTGCTTAGAGAAGAGAAGGGTGTGTATGTTCTAATGTTGGACTAATAGGACTAAGGTTGGGCCAACTTCCCCAAAATATTATGTTCCTTTAAAAGTTCAATTAAGATGTGTTAATGTCCAAAAATAAATAAATGAATGTCCAATATCTGTTTAAGGATATTTTGTGAAATATAACTGCACAGAATATGCAAGCACGTCATGTCTGCCATGTCCAAACTCTACCTTCACTGATTCACCAAATGGACTCTCCAAGTGCTTTTCTTGTTCATTATGTGACTCCAGTAAGTCCTGCTTATTATTACTATTGATCACTAATATACCATTCTGTAACTCATTCATTCATTCTGTAACTCATTCATTCATTGGTATTCATACTATTGCACCAGGCGGTAATTTGTGTGTGTTTGGTTCAGGTGTAGGGTTGAAGGTGAAGAGGGCGTGCAGCTCCACCTTAAACACACTGTGTGAGCCTCTGGAAGGTCACTACTGCACTGACCCAATCCAAGATGGCTGCAGAGGAGCTGTGGAACACACAAAGTGCTCACCAGGACAGTACATCAATCAAACAGGTTGGTTTATTATTTGATTATTTCAAAATGAAAATGCTGAAAGAAAGCTCCTTGACAGGCAACTCTCTCACACACACACACACACACACACACAAAGGTTTCAGTGTTTCAGTGTAGTCAGGGTTGTGTTCTCACCTCCTGGATGAGCTAGTCTCTGGCTGAGTAGATCATCCTTCAGTGTTTCAGTGTAGGCTGTCCTTTCCCCCTGGTAGCATTAGAGATCGTTCAGAGATCAGTTCCAAGCATGGATAGTGTCAGGAGATGCCCACTGCGACAGCAGTATCCAAACGCAACAACACGCTACCGGCTACAGTATACAGTCTAGGGGAAACAAAATAATTACAATCCTACCTACCATGGGTCCCTGACCTTAGTGTAGTGTACAGTCGTGTTAGTCAGTGTGTAGGAGACTAAGTGGGTGCAAAAAAGGCCTCCACCAGCTGACCTCGGATTCCAGGCCAACCCAAGCTACAGGCCCTGCAGCCCACCAGCCCAAGCAACGATGTTTCAGAGTTTACAGAAGAGTTGTAGTCAATGTGGCACAGTCCCAAAACCCTAAACGTCCTACACAAGTCCTTGTCGAGGCAAAGGCCAAATCCCAGACTCCCCAAGCGACGATGAACGCCTCATTCACAACAGCGAGTTTTTGGCCATCACCCAGAGCCGCTTTAGTCGCTTAATGAGCCAATGAGTGGCCCCAGAGGTGAGCCAACGTTCAGTTGACAGTTAAGGGACTGTTGGGCTGTTGGGCTGACCTAAACCTCAGCAAACTTGACAAAGAATTGTTCAAAAATCAATGCACTTTGACAGCAGTTTAAGTTGGTTTAAACAACAACAACACATTGCATTTATATAGCGCTTTTCCCAAGTCTCAAAGCACTTCAACACCACCTCCAGCAGCAACATAGTTTTCCAAGGTCTCCTATCCAAGTACTAACCAGGCCAATACCTGCTGAGCTTCAATAATTCAGCAAAGACAGGGTATCTGTTGGTCTGCCTGCTGGATAAACAGTGACGATATCTTGTGATATAAGTTTCTGATACCTGAGCCTAGCTTTCATGTAGGAGGCTATAACGGTCAACTCTAATGCTTCTCTTGCAGGCACTGGCTCCACTGATGCTGTGTGTGCTGAGTGTGTAGGTGACACTTACTCAAACGGATCATTCACATCCTGCAGACCACACACACGGTAAGAGTATACAACTGCAGACCACACACACACACACACACACACACACACACTCACACACGGTAAGAGTGCACTACTGCAGACCACACACACGTGGTAAAGCTGGGATCACATTAACGCAACACTCAGACCATAATAATAATAATCCAAGACATTCTATCTCGTGTCTACGTTACACTATCTGTCAACGTTAGTCGAATCCGATTGGTCAAAATACCTGAACATTCTAAAACTGACATTGATGAGCTGAGCGTTGCGCTTGCGCAGCGTTACGCAGCGTTGTCACCAGTCTGCTACCGAACCATAGAGGACAATTCAATTCAATTCAAAAAACTTTATTTATCCCCGAGGGGCAATTTCTCCATGCAGGCATAGTGACATATAAGACGCACGACAAAAGACAAGACAAAAGGGAGAACAGGACAGTAGGAACTAGTGATGCGCGGGCTGGCCCAGAACCCGGGCCGGGCGGGGCGGGTTGTTTTTTTCGATGGAAAATGCGGGTAGCGGGCGGGTTGGGTCAAAATTGCAAAATTGCAATTATTCCAGCTTTTATAGTTATGTGTATCCGAAGTGAAGTGACTCTTTAACAGTTTTTCCTATGCTATTATGGTTTATTGTGGTGGTCTAGATGTTCTCGGGCTTTATCATGCGGCCGCCTGTTGTGTGTGTGTGTGTGTGTGTGTGTGTGTGTGTGTGTGTGTGTGTGTGTGTGTGTGTGTGTGTGTGTGTGTGTGTGTGTGTGTGTGTGTGTGTGTGTGTGTGTGTGTGTGTGTGTGTGTGTGTGTGTGTGTGTGTGTGTGTGTGTGTGTGTGTGAGTGAGTGAGTGAGGTGGAGAGGGAGAGCAAGGGAGAAGAGGGGATATAGCCTAAGTTTACACGTTTAAAATGTTGAGTTGTTGTATCCCCTGTATTTCAAGAATAAACATGTTTGGAGCATTTTGCCGTTCCATGAGATTCTGTGAATGCCTAAAGTAGGCTAGCCTATGCATCATATAAACGTTTGGGACAATCAAACAGCAGTACAAGGTGAGCAAATTCCTCGTAGGTTTCCATGTGGTTTTCTATGGAAATTCATGACGTAGACCCATCGTATCTTTGTTTTCTTTTCTCTCCCATTTTCGCGGGTTGGGTCGGGTTGGGTTAAAAATCAGAGCGTAATTTCGCGGGTCGGGCGGGGCAGATTGGCTGTCACGATGGGTTGGGTTGGTGCGGGGTTAAAAAATCCTTAACCCGCGCATCACTAGTAGGAACCATAGAGGACAATAGGAACCATAGAGGACAATAAGAACCATATAGGACAATAGGAAACCTGCCGTTGGTGGCTGGCTAATGTAATCCCTGCCTAAGAGTGCACAATTACACACACACACACACACACACACACACACACACACAGTAAGAGTGCGCTACTGCAGAACTGCATAAATTGTGATTATTGCTGATTGCGACAAAAATGTTATGGGCTTGGAAGTCGCACCTTAAAATGTGTACTATGAATTAATTTCTGCTGGACTGAAGACGGCCTGATAACAGAAGTCCAAGGTGACGCATCTGTCAATGTGGTTTGGAGAGGTGTGGTTTGACCCATTTAAATGTGCTGTTTTGATCCTACCAGGTGTGAATCTCTGGGACTGTTCACGGGGAAGCCAGGAACACACACAGAGGACGCTTACTGTGAAAACCGCCGTCATCATTACATGGTGTTATGGGCAGTGCTGCCCTTAGCTTGTACTGTTTTAGTTGTGCTAGTATTTCGAGGTGTCAGATCCAGGGAAAAACAGGACCGTTAGTGGTTGTATGTTGTCCCTGCTGAAAAAACCAGCCTGACCAGCTAAAGGTGGTTTGCTGGTTGACCAGCGTGTTAACCAGCTTATTTGACCACCCTAACTCTGTTATCAGTTGCTGGCCAATGGGCCAGGGACCCGTCCATACATCATTTGTTGCCACCTGGGTTGGTACGCAGCGTGGTGCAGAGTTGAACATTCTGTACTTACATAATGTTTAACTAAATCATATTATTTCTAACACCAGCATGACCATCTTAAACCAGCTGTATCCCAAATAAGAGGCTGGTCACACCAGCATGACCAGCTTCCTCAGATGGTCACGCCAGCATGTCTAGCTGGTGGCCTAACCAGCTACACCAGCAAAAGACCAGCAATAGCTGGAAGAAAACCAGCAAAGACCAGCTAAAACCAACTAAGATAAGATAAGATGAGCCTTTATTGCCTTGGGCAATCAAGAGAGTGAGATTGGGACACATAACATACATTAACACAAAAAACACCAACCAATAATACAAAGACATAAAGAGATATAAACAAGAGGCTAACCTTACATCCACATACATATAGCCACCCCCCCCCCCCCATACACACACACACACACACACACAATGCCACCCCCCCCCCCCCCCCCCCCCACACACACACACACACACACACAGTATTGCACATTGCCTTAATATTGCACACTGTATTGCACACTGCCCTAATAAATACCCCCCTTTACTCACAAGAAGCTAATGTAAGGATCCCAATTCTCAGGCTGATGACATTTCTTTCAATCGTAATGGTGGACTCTACTTGATTAGCTATGAAAAATGTCACTAAAGCCTATACAACAACTTTGAGTAACCTTTTACCTTTTCACATGAGAAACTAGCTTGGAAGCAAGAAATGTAAATACAATGTATTTGTCTTCGTTGATACCCACTGAGGAACACAATGGTCTCTGTCCCACGGACAATGTAAATGCAGTGTACGTTGTGATGTTGTATTTGATTAGCTCGGAAGGAAACAATGAACTCAGTCTCACCCATAGCATCCCCCATGTGATCCCTAAAGGAATAACCCTTAACCTGTCGACCTCCAAACATGTGACTACTCTCAAATGTCCTTAACCTGTCACAAACTGTGTAACCTATAAAAGGGAAATCAACACATTATTCTGGGAGTTATTCTGTTGTCAGATCTCCCACACCGTAGGTGTGTAGTCTTCAATCCTCTGAGCTGATAATGTATTTTCATTCTCTGACTGTTTTGCACGATAGCCTAAGTAATTCCTTTAACCTGTTGAAGTAACTTTCACACTATGCATTTAGATGTACTCCTGTAATGTCTTGGATGAATAACTTGAACCTGTCCAATAAATTGTTATGCTCTGATCCGCATAGCCTTTCTATGTACTTATAGACCAGAGTGGTAGTTATAGGTAACGGTGTTGGCGCAATGAATGACTAGGATTTAACTATCGCCGCCGTAGAAGTTAAATCAACTGAAGAAGTAAACTACAGCAGAACTGACTATTGTACCGGGAGATAGCGATGGGCAGTTCCCCAGTGGGTGGTCCGTGCGAGACGGCCTCACCTTAGTTCAGCCTGAGCCCTCCAACATAACGTTTTGGTAGACCAGGCGTATCACACATTGGGTTTCAGAGTATTGCAGCTCAAAGCGGCCCGAGTCAGCACTGTAGCCTCTGCCTTATTTCAGAACTGGGACGAGTCATTGTGTTAGAATGGGAACTGCCCGAATAAAACGGCCGAGGAAGATACCCACAAACATTATTCCTAGGGACTAAACGAGTGTCATGAGAACAGTTAGGCATTCTCCTTCAACAGCTAATATTGTGGGTTTATCAACCTACTACGGTTAGTAACTTTACTTTAAACTGAAACTTTCCATATTCAGCGGATTCAGATTTATTAGGTTTAACAGGGGTTTGATTTTCCAACAGTTTGATTTCAATTGATATTTTCCAACAGTGCGCGGATGCTTCACGAATTTCCTTCGACCACTTTCTGTTCCCTCATTGGTTCAGAAAAGTGACGTCATTACACTAACTTCACATCCACACACATATAGCCAACCCACCCCCATACACACACACATACTGCCCCCCCACACACACTATTGCACACTGCCCTAATAAATACCCCCCCCCCACACACACACACACACACAGTATTGCACATTGCCTTAATATTGCACACTGCCCTAATAAATACCCCCCTTTACTCACAAGAAGCTAACTTCACATCCACACACACACAGTATTGCACACTGCCCTAATAAATAATAAATACCCCCCCCCCCTTACTCACTCACTCAATATCTCTACTAAGCCTTACTAGGCCTACTACACTCTAAAAAATGCTGGGTTAAAAACAACCCAAATTTAGTTATTTTCAACCCAACTGCTGAGTAAAATGGGGTCCAACACAGCATTGGGTTATCTTAACCCAGCAAATTGGGTTATTAAATTTAACCCAGCGGATGGGTTGATATTTTAACCAATGTGTTGGGTTATTTTGACACGAATGTTTAGTTAAATTTAAATAATGTTTGGGTTATATTTGAAACCAAATCCCAAAAAAATCCACTGGTTCATTTTTAAAACACTTCACTTAAATAGCCAAACTTAAAGTCACACATTTTGTTGACAGCTTGGATACAGACAATATATTATATGAGAAATGAGCAAGAATAGCCATGCAATGAAATAAAACAGACATGATTATTTATTTTATACTTTTCTTTATTTTTGAACAGTCTGTGATAGGCTACTTCCATGAAGGCAGGCAGATTCCACGGTCCGTTTCGGGGGTCAGCCCTGTCAATCAAAGAAAAAAAAAAGAATCAGTTATTTACAGAGCTTTATATCAAGACTTCCATGAACCATTATCAATGAATGATGTTGACAAACATTAAAAATCCACCAGGAGACCTAATATTATGGCGTTGTTTTAATCCTAATACAGGTAATACAAAACGTGCGTTTGGAGATGAGCTGGATAAGCAGGCTAATAAACGTAATTTCAGTAGTGGCGATGCTAACGTTAGCTAGCCAATGTTAGCACGTTATTCAGTCAGTGGATCCAAGGTGTTTGTAACGCTACTACCAAAATACACCCAATAAGTAACATGGCTATAATATGAAGCTACCCTAAATTAGTTAATAAGATGTTGTTTGCCATGATTATTACCGTCAGTTACGTGTGTTGGGCAGAGACTACTTCGCTGTAGACTAGCTAACATTAGCTGATAAACCTCAGCTACACCACAAAGCATAATTTTGTTACTTGTCTGCTAACATTACCTACAGCTGTTATGCTAATTTTAGTTCGTTGTAAAGGTTCGTTTTGTTTCTGTTCAGCGGTTCATACCCAGTGAACACAGAACTGTGTTTTTTATGAGTCTGTCTTTGTGTAGATTTAACATGAACAGATATTGTAAGTTAATGTTAACTTAGCTTAACTGCTAGCTAATATAGCTGTCATGCTTGAGGCTTAATGAAATCGTCAGGCAGAATATTCATTCATATCACAAAGGGTATGTCTCTGGGTGGACTTTTAAAATCCGTCTGGATTTCTTTTTAAAATGCAGAAGTTAAAAACAGATACATACCTTCCGAAATCGCCTGATTTCCATTGCATTTGTTGGCAGCAGCTGCTGGACTGGACGGTTGAAAGAATATGTCTACCGATTTTTTTCTTCAACCTCTCAAATAACTATGCAGCTGTGTTAAATTCACCCAGGTGCTGGGCAGTGTGCTCCACATCAGGTGGGGGAGAGGAGGGGCACAGTCCTAAATGGTCAACCCAGCAGCGCTGTACTATCAACCCAACAAGCTGGGTTACAGAAATGACCCAATACGAGTTAAAACAACCCAATAAAATGACCCAGCAGCCTCAACCCAGCGGTTTGGTTGAAAAAATAACCCAGCATTTTTTAGAGTGTAAGTAATTGAATTGACCATGGGACCATGGAGTGTTTGTACCTATTTGGTTTGTGACTTGGTACCCTATATCTTCTCCCAGAGGGCAACATTTCATATTTGCCATGCAGAATATGTTCTGTGTCCTCTGTTATCTTTAGGCCTTCCTTTCTGACTGAAGTGTCAAATAGTTCTTGCAGTGATGTAGGTGGGGGCATACCCATAATCTTCCCTGCTCTCTTGATGAGCGTTTGCATTTGAGCTTTAAGCTTCAGGGACAGGTTCCCAAACCATACTACAATACCATATCTTATAATAGATTCAAAGGCTGCCCTATACAAAGTTAGCATGATGTCTTTTTCTATGCCAAAAAGTCTTAACCTTCTCAAAAAATGAAGACGCTGGCTGATCCTTAGACATAGAACCTCCACATGCTGGGCCCATTTTAACTGACAATCCAATGTTACGCCCAGATATTTATATGTGGCTACCTGTTCCACTGCCTCTCCATAGATCGTCACTGCTGAATGATTACCTATTGATCTAGGGTCAAAAATTATTTCTTTTGTTTTGCTTGCATTTAAAACCAAGTTATTTGCTTCACACCGCAACACAACCCTGTCTATCTCTGACTGGTAGACAGAGGCGTCAGAATCCTGCATCATCAGACTAAGAATGGCTGTGTCGTCGGAAAACTTGATTATGTAATTATTTGAATGATAGTGTCTGCATTCATTCGTAGTGTGAATAACAAGGGAGAACTAACACAGCCCTGGGGCACGCCAGTGTTGATAGTTAGTGTGTCAGAAAGAGTAGAATTAATTTTAACTAGTTGTGTTCTGTCAGTGAGAAAAGCTTGATACCATTTTATCATAAAAGGGTTCACCCCCATCTGTTTTAGCTTACAGTTTTTTACAATCACTTTGCTACTATTTTCAGAACTTTGATGTCATTTTTCACAACTCTAGACACAAAACTCACAACCAATGATCAAAATGCACATTTTTCAAAACTCTAACCCTTTTCTCAATTGCTTGGATACAATACACATACAACTTAGATCATTTGTTCATTCAACAAAACTCACCTGTTCAATATGATACAACTTAACATCAAAGTACTACTATTTCAAAAGGCAATTCACACATTACATTTCAAATGAGCGTCTATTCATTTCCTTACAATGATCTAACTATCAATTGATACAACTGCTCAAAATTATAAGTAACTTTTGCATTACTCTTAATGCATAGTTGTATGGAAACACAAAACAGACACACAATCTTCCATGTTTTCTGCAAATCATGAAAGTTTCAAGATACTGTAACGAGATTCACTGTCACCAATTAGCGTGGAGCATGAACCAATTAGGCTACAATATCCATGGATGAAGCCTAATATTTTGTATCTTTATATACTGTAAAATACTGTAAATATATATATTTATATATTTTATATCAGGCTGTCTTTTCTTCTCTATTTCATAGCTAATTATTTTTACTTTACATTCAAATAAACCTATGTTGTGATTGTACTGTAATGTTTTGCATCAATATATAACTTTGTTCAATGATTCTTTTACAATGAGTACTTTTACAGAGATGTATTTACTGTACTGCACATGTAGTACCATAATGAAACCTGTATCACCTATTTTGTTCTACAATATCTAATGATTGTACGAACAATGACACAATGAAACTATCGGTTGCTTGTGTGCGGGTGATCTATGTTTCAGTGGTATTTCACAGTAAATTTGTTTTTTGAACCAATGATTGTGCAAGTGCAAGATTTCTTCGAAGATGTGAATGCAAAATCCAATGTTTTGAACATTAGACAGCCTGTGTTAGAAGTGATAACCGTTTTGAGTTTTGTGTCTAGAGTTTTGAAAAATGACATCAAGGTTCTGAAAATAGTAGCAAAGTGATTGTAAAAAACTGTAAATAACAATGCTTGAGGCTCAATAGTGTTAAAAGCAGAACTAAAATCCATTAAAAGTATCTGGCAAATGCCTTGATGTTCTCCAAATGCTTTAGTATGAGATGGTGTGTTGTGCTTAATGCATCAGCAGTGCTTCTCTTCTCTCTATAAGCAAACTGATAAGGATCAAGGTGATGTTGGACCTGTGTGCGTAGCTCTCTCAGCATAATGCGTTCAAATGATTTCATTATGACTGACGTTAGCGCAACTGGTCTGAAGTCGTTATTCTCTCGTGGGCATGGTTTCTTAGGCACAGGGATTATGATAGCTTTTTTCCATTGTGTTGGTAACCTGTGTGTGTCTACTGAGAGCTGAAATAATGGGCACCAAGCTAAGCTAAAACCAGCTACCAGCCTAAGCTGGTTTCTTGCTGTTTTTTTCAGCCGGGGTGATGGTGCATAAAAGTAGCCTTTGTCTTTCTCGTAAGTTTTATGTGGGAGAGAGAGCAGGGTGGGATCCGGAAAGGACCACGGGGCGGGAATCAAACCGGTGTGCGGTGCAGGTGTCCCAGCCAGTTGTGCCACAGCTGGGGCCACATCACGTTTTACATTTGACCTTTTATATATTGAACATATATAGATACTTACATATTTTTTTTACTTTTCATAAATTCAATGTACAGTTTCTTACCTGTTTAAATACACTTTACATCTTTTGTATTCTGTGACCACTGCCTCTCTGTCTTGCCACATTGTCTCCTTCCAGAATTATTGGAAAAATGTTTGTTTAGCCAGTCAACAGCTAGCTACTGCAAGTTTGTCAACATTGGTTTAACACAGTGATTAAAGCAAGTGATATTGGCTGGTAAAATGTGCCACCTTTAAACACACACACACACACACACACACACACACACACACACACACACACACACTTGTCCTCCAATACTTTGTATCTAGCTGTTAGTCAAGACTATTATAAGGGACAGCCTGCAGTAGGGTCCTGGCTGTGGTTAAATGTGACTGTAGCTGGATGGTGCCATTCACCATCTGCCCTATTCAGCTGACAGCCATTGTGTAACCCAAAATGATGTTGGTGCTTCGTTGTATAGGGACTCAGAGCAAGCTCCTGACGAGGTTTGGTGCTGTTTTGAACAATTTCAGTGGTTAAAAAGTGCTATTTTGAAAGGGCTTGGCCAAGCCCTTTCAAAATAGCACTTTTTAACCACTGAAATCTACACATTAAAGCGTAACTCCGACAAAATGGACCAAAGGGTGTTTATCCTTCATGAGAATACATCAACTATGCCGTGGAGTCGGTCATTTTTGTTGATGAAGTACTACAGCGCTAGTCCCCTGTTTGCTATTTTGGGCTCTAGCTTCTGCTGGTGCTAGCACTGTAGTGCTCCATCAACAAAAACATAGTTGATGTATTCTCATGAAGGATAAACACCCTTTGGTCCATTTTGTCGGAGTTACACTTTAATGTGTAGATGAAGGCTGTCAAAACATATTTTTATTTTATTATTGCTGTGCACGTTGGACAGTGTAAGCTTTGAATAAATGTGTTTGAGAAATACATACATACTTTACTTGTGTTGTGTGTGGGGTGTGTGGGGTGGGTGTGCATGCTATAGTGCTTAGTTTGTTTTTTATAATGGTGTTGGGGAGGGGGGTACCATATTGTATGTTTCATGTTTATAATGGTGTTGGGGAGGG
>NC_085000.1:34129836-34149836 GCF_963854185.1 Sardina pilchardus | reverse complement strand
TGTGTGTGTGTGTGTGTGTGTGTGTGTGTGTGTGTGTGTGTGTGTGTGTGTGTGTGTGTGTGTGTGTGTGTGTGTGTGTGTGTGTGTGTGTGTGTGTGTGTGTGTGTGTGTGTGTGTGTGTGTGTGTGTGTGTGTGTGTGTGTGTGTGTACCTAGCGGGTGATAGTGCCAGTTCACCTGCCAGTTCACCTGCCGTCGGCTTTCTTTTTCATTTTTCCTTTTTACTTTATGGAAATAAAAAATATCTCAACCTGCCCAAAGTTGTCCATAAAGCTTTTTGGACGTGTTTGGATGTGTCTGGTGTGCCTGTTAGTGTCCAGATGTGCCCGTAAGTGTCTAACGGAGAATTGAGATTACGGCGCCTGTAGCAGCGGGGCAGCAACAGAGGGAAGCCTTCTCTGCTGGGCGTGAGTGTGTGCTCAAACATCTTCTCCAAGTGTCCAGGGTGAGAACTAACCACATGCCCAGATATGCTGACCCTTTAACACGCTGCCATGTTAGGGAGATGCCCCAAATGACAGAACTGTAGCTAAAATAGCCGCATCAATGCCTGGAATGTTCCAGAATGCAGAGAAGTGTCCAGCAAAAGACTGCAAATTCAATATGTGGAATATGCCAGAGTGCAGAGTAATGACCAGGGACAGATTTGCCACTTCAGTACTCACACCACATACGGCAGCAGCAATGGGCTTTGTAGAGGTGTTCTGCTGATATGGAGAATGCCACCTACTGTAAGTGATGCACACATTAACAGCGTAATGGTGATATGTAGCTCAAGGTGCATGCCAAGTTCTCAGGTTCCACAACTAAAGGAATGTTTGCGTTGGCCGGGAATCGAACCCGGGTCAACTGCTTGGAAGGCAGCTATGCTAACCACTATACCACCAACGCCATGAGGAGGGGTGAAAACAAATCATCTCTTATTTTGGGGTGGGAGGTAACCAGCCAGAAAAAAAATTCTGATGTGGAAGTCATTGTACAAACGATAATGTTAACACAGAGAATTTGACGTTTTTGTTGCTCTGAATTCTGATCTTTAACACGCAATAAGCGGCACGACCACTCTGCAGTCCCAGTGCTTGCGTGCGTGGCGTGGCCGCGTGGAGGTCTTTCACGTGTTATTTATTCCCGTCCACTTGGTGGCAGTGTACTCATGCACCTTGAATATTTCCACTTGTAGTGTTCAATCCCGGAAGGAAAACAGAACAAAACGAAAAGTCAAAACAAGTAGGCGCGCTATCATGTCTAGCCGACAGAAAACTACGAAATTGGTTAAAATAAGAAATGCCTCAGAGTCTACAAAGTTCGGTGTAGGCGCCACAACCCTGAGCGAGCTCTTGAAAAAGTCTTGCCAGTTAATGAAGGTATGTGTCGATCCATCGGCTAGTTTGTCTGCTGTTCTGTTCTGCATGTCAGACGTTCCCGTTGGTTACTGTCTGCTTAACTTTTCGACCAATCAGGTTGAGGTTTGCATTTGCATTGCGTAACCGCACCAAGTTTGTTCGCTCTCTTCTTGGCTTTATTCTCAATCGTTTCAGATTCCAACCTCTGGATCACGTGTGTGTCTATACGAGGACGGGGCTGAACTCACGGAGGACTATTTTCGCTGTTTGCCAGTCAATGCGGAACTAGTGCTGTTGACCAAAGGACAACACTGGAATGGATGTAGGTCAATCTGGGACCCGGGACACACTCTGCACAAAACTCTTATTTTTCCTTCATGAAGCGCCCCCATGTTAGAATAGGAATTTCATTAAACTGTTTGATTGTCGGTCCATCTGTTGCCAGACAAGATTATTTCTCATCCCATCCCGTCTCCCTCCGTCGCTCTGTCTTATTTTCCTGAGAACTTATGCGTGGATGTTTGTTTTCATGTGTTTTCTCATAGTATTCAGTGACATTCAGCGTCTGCTGGATCTGGACAGATTCTCTGCCCAGCTGATTGATGAGGCCAAGGATTTCCTCTCAGACGAGACCTCAGCCAAACGCCGCAAAATCCTTGGCGACTTGCTTCACAACTTGAGGGACCAATCCGAGCTCGAGGACCGAGCAGAGGACGCGGACTGGTTCCAGGGTAATGATGTTTCGGAATGGGGTTACGGAGTGGGTTTTAGGAGTGTGTTTTAAGAGTGGGGTTTAGGAGTGTGTTTTAGGAGTGTGTTTTAAGAGTGGGGTTTAGAATGGCGTGGCTGCCGCGGGCTGTCGTTAGTGATGTCAGCTCTCTCCAGATGTTGTGCCGTGGGCGTGGCGCACACACACACACCTCTGTAATTGGTACCTTTGATTCACTTGTTCACAACTATTCAGTCTGACTGAGTTGATGATTCAGTGTCTAGCCAGGCCAGAATACTCTCCAAGACATTACATTTCTAGTTCTCCCAGTTTATCATGTTTCATTATATATCCATGTTTGCTGCCTTTGTTTTTTATAAGATCTGACCTGTTAAATGAAACAGGGAGTTGCTTTTTTACTGCTTTTTTTACTACTTGTTAGTAAGACATCGGGAGATGGTAGCAGTCTACATTCTTGCAGATGTAGGTTATTCTTAGCTGTATGCAAATCATTTCAGGTATTGATACCAGATTTAAGACCAAATCTGCTTACATGAAGTTCAACTGTGAGAGCCGTATTCGGGGATATGTGAAGGAGGTACTGTAAGCCTAAACATCTTTACATCTGTTAGTACGCATTTCTTTACATCTATTAGTATGCATTTCTTTACATCTATTAGTACGCATTTCTTTACATCTATTAGTATGCATTTCAATCATGCATTCTGTCTTTGAAATGTCATGTTTACCTTTATTAATGCAAACATTAATACAAATAAGTAATTTAGTAGAAGATGCTGTAGTGCTTTATGCATTTTTTCACAGACCTTTCTGATCATTTTGTTAAGATGTTTATTTTGACTGCTCACTGCTTGGAAAACCAAACGTTATAAAGAAAATGGCAGAAGCTGTGTATTACAATCGTTTAAGTGGTCTCAGCAGTTCAGTTTAGGATGTTAAGTTAATTAAAAGTGTGTGTGTGTGTGTGTGTGTGTGTGTGTGTGTGTGTGTGTGTGTGTGTGTGTGTGTGTGTGTGTGTGTGTGTGTGTGTGTGTCGGTGCTGCAGGTTGATGGCTACATGCGGACCCTCCCTGGTGCCAAACAGCAGGCCGAGTACAAGAGAGTCCTGGACAGCATGACGGCTAAGCTCAAGGCGGCCCGCTATAACGGCGGCTACTTCGACCGGACGGAGAAGGACGCGCGGCGCTTGTGCTCCAAGGAGGGCTGGTTCTCCTGCCAGGTGCGGAACCGCTTATTTCTACAGCGCAGAACCGCTTATTTCTACAGCTCAGAACCGCTTATTTCTACAGCTCAGAACCCAGTTGTTTCTACAGCGCAGAACCCGCTTATATCTACAGCGCAGAACCGCTTATTTCCACAGCTCAGAACCCGCTTCTTTCTACAGCGCAGAACCGCTTATTTCTTCAGCTCAGCTCAGAACCGCTTATTTCTGCAGCTCAGAACCCGCTTATTTCCACAGCGCAGAACCAATTATTTCTAAAGTTCAGAACCCGCTTATTTCTACAGCGCAGAACCAATTATTTCTACAGTTCAGAACCCGCTTATTTCTACAGCGCAGAACCAATTATTTCTGCAGCTCAGAACCCGCTTATTTCCACAGCGCAGAACCAATTATTTCTACAGTTCAGAACCCGCTTATTTCTACAGCTCAGAACCTGCTTATTTCTACAACGCAGAAGCGCTTCAGTGCTGGCCTGTGTTCAGGAGAACACTAATCATGTGGGTGCTGCAGTGCTGGCCTGTGTTCAGGAGAACTCTACTCATGTGGGTGCACTGGCTGCTGTGTTTTCAGGGCGCGTTTGATGAAGAGGCCTGTGGTCATCTGCACTCCATCAATCCCTACGGCACGCGCGAGAGCCGCATCCTCTTCAGCACCTGGAACCTGGACCACAGGTGAGCTTTCTCAAGTAGAGGTTTGGTTCTGGACCAGGACCACAGGTGAGCTTTCTCAAGTAGAGGTTTGGTTCTGGACCAGGACCACAGGTGAGCTTTCTCAAGTAGAGGTTTGGTTCTGGACCACAGGTGAGCTTTCTCAAGTAGAGGTTTGGTTCGTGAGCTTTCTCAAGTAGAGGTTTGGTTCAGGACCAATGGGGTGTCCTACGAAGCTCGATTAGTGGCTTCACGAGGTATGTTGCGCTCAAAACCAGGGTATGCTGTCATACGAAAGTGGATTTGTTTTAGCGTCGCTGTATCACCATGGTATCTTATGCTCGCAACCAAACCTGGTCGGGAGCGGGTTAGGTGCTTAGTTATAGCTCAAATCGTGAAATATCACCGCCCTCTGACCAATTCTAACCAATCCATTATCTTGAAAAACGAAGTTATCTCACGTGTGCTAATCTGTCATGCTTTGAACAGGTCCAGCCCCGCCTCTGCAAACATTTTGAATCTCGAAGGCGCTTTTAACGATGTTGTGCGTGCAAATATGTCACTACTATGGACATGCATGCCATACAATATCTGATGACCATCGACTTTTTGATGTTATAGGTTAGACACTAAAAAAGACCACCCTAGATTTCGCTACCGCTCATAAATGCGGAAGTAATCGTTTTTAAACCTAGGCTGTCTTGTGCGTCTCCACGTTTCCCGATTGGTCAAAATCACCCCAACCACGAGAACGCGCACAGATCTGAGCTGAAAGCCTAGTTTGACAAATTTATCACATACCTGCTGTCGTAGGATCACTTAACTTAATACCCGAGTTGAGGCTTTGTGCAGCCTTGATATGTCTAGATAACCTAGATTTGTCTAACTTGCTTCGTAGGACACCCCACAGGTGAAGGATTCTAAACCCTGATGTGAGCAGGGGGAGAACAGTGAAGGGTTATGATGAGGTAGTCTGGTGATAGATTTTCCCTTAAGTTCACTTACAGTTCATTTTATTTAGGTTCAGCCACGCTCCTAAAACGGATATGTTGAAAATAACACAATATGTGTTGGGTTTTTTTTTACACATCTCAATGTTCAGTTAGGGACAACACAGTCTGTGTTGTTTCTTACACATTTGTTTTAAGAGTGTTAACTTTTTTATTATGAATAAGATTTTTGCTATACCAAGTACCTATCTAATGATCTAGGTCCCCAAGCAGCTTAGTTGGGACAGTTGCTCTATCTGAGCAGCCTCTATTATGGGATAGTGGCTTTATCTGAGCAGCCTCTATTATGGGATAGTGGCTTTATCTGAGCAGCCTCTATTATGGGATAGTGGCTTTATCTGAGCAGCCTCTATTATCTGAGCAGCCTCTATTATGGATACAGTACCAGGTCATGTGACCTGCTCTGATGGTTCCTCCGCCAGTTACCGTTTCAAAACATCAACCGCTTCCAAAGCAACACCACAAATACTTCAACACACATCCACAAGTCCGCACCACATGTTTCCTTTAACTGAGGTTGCCATAGTGATTGCTCAAGAGCTGAACCAAAACCCTCTTATCCAATGGGAGCCTGTGCTTGGCCAAACCAAAACCCTCTTATCCAATGGGAGCCTGTGCTTGGCCAAACCAAAACCCTCTTATCCAATGGGAGCCTGTGCTTGGCCAAACCAAAACCCTCTTATCCAATGGGAGCCTGTGCTTGGCCAAACCAAAACCCTCTTATCCAATGGGAGCCTGTGCTTGGCCAAACCAAAACCCTCTTATCCAATGGGAGCCTGTGCTTGGCCAAACCAAAACCCTCTTATCCAATGGGAGCCTGTGCTTGGCCAAACCAAAACCCTCTTATCCAATGGGAGCCTGTGTTTGGCCAAACCAAAACCCTCTTATCCAATGGGAGCCTGTGCTTGGCCAAACCAAAACCCTCTTATCCAATGGGAGCCTGTGCTTGGCCAAACCAAAACCCTCTTATCCAATGGGAGCCTGTGTTTGGTCAAATGTTTTGGCTGAGGAAATGCCATGGTGAGCCCACTGCGTTGTCCACTTCCTCTCGTGAGAGGGCCGGGAGGTCCAGTTGAGGCCCTGCTGGTGGGCTCTAATCCAGACTAATATGACCCCAGCTGCGTAATCCAGACTAATACGAGCCCAGCTGTGTAATCCTGGCCACGGCATCACAGAGTAACACGCCCCTGTCTGCTCATGAGTCATTCCCCACCCGGAGAAATGCGCTCCGAGCCAGCGAGGAGAAATGCGTTCAGAGCGAGCGAGGAGAAATGCGTTCAGAGCGAGCGAGGAGAAATGCGTTCAGAGCGCGCGAGGAGAAATGCTCAGAGCGAGCGAGCGAGCGAGCGAGCGAGCGAGCAAGCGAGTCATTCACGACTCAGAGAAATGCGTTCAGAGCGAGTGAGGAGAAATGTGTTCAGAGCGAGCGAGTAGCACACTGGCAGATGCTGAACACACTGCTGCTGAGAACCACACTGGCAGATGCTGAACACACTGCTGCTGAGAACCACAGAGGGAGGAGTCACGTGTGTACTGAACACAGAGGGAGGAGTCACGTGTGTACTGAACACAGAGGGAGGAGTCACGTGTGTACTGAACACAGAGGGAGGAGTCACGTGTGTACTGAACACAGAGGGAGGAGTCACGTGTGTACTGAACACAGAGGGAGGAGTCACGTGTGTACTGAACACAGAGGGAGGAGTCACGTGTGTACTGAACACAGAGGGAGGAGTCACGTGTGTACTGAACACAGAGGGAGGAGTCACGTGTGTACTGAACACAGAGGGAGGAGTCACGTGTGTACGGATTTGTTACGGGGTTCAGCTAATGACTAATAATCGACTTTTATAATTGATTAATCTGTCAATATTTCTCAAATGGTTCCATTTGTTGATATTTTTCAAATTATTTAGTACTCAGGTATTGTTTGGTTCATGCCAGATTAAAGATTCTGTTCAGTAAAGAAAGCAGAAATCAGTTTTAAGACGCTGGGATTGTAACTACATTTCCTTTAAAGAAAAAAATAACAATGAATTGAAACAAAAAATTACAATAAATTAGTAGTTGACATTGACAACTAATCAACTTATTGTTGCAGCTGTAGTTCTGTGCTTAGAGCACAGAAGGACTGACTGGGTCTGACTGTTTGGCAGGATTGAGAAGAAGCGCACCATCCTGCCCACCCTGGTGGAGGCGCTGCAGGGGCGTAGCGGCGGCGACATCAACGCGGACTACTTCTACAAGCTGCTCTTCACACTCGACAACCTCAAACTGGTGCACATCGTGTGTCACAAGAAGGGAGCCCATGAGCTGTCCTGCGACAGGCGGCGCATCTACAAACAAGCCAAGAGGGTGAGGAGATGAGGAGATGAGGAGGAGCAAAGAGGGTGAGGAGATGAGGAGGAGCAAAGAGGGTGAGGAGATGAGGAGGAGCAAAGAGGGTGAGGAGATGAGGAGGAGCAAAGAGGGTGAGGAGATGAGGAGGAGCAAAGAGGGTGAGGAGATGAGGAGGAGATGAGGAGGAGCAAAGAGGGTGAGGAGATGAGGAGGAGATGAGGAGGAGCTGGATATCTCTGACAGAAGGAGGGAAACTCCCAAAGGCAGCTTGATTATGCTTTGCAGCACTGTTTTTTTATAATGGAAATTTTGAGATATCTTTGTATGTGATAATTTATTTTCTTACATGAATTTGTCCAGAATTGTTTAAATAATATGTATTGAACATTTCCATGCCAAAACTATTTGCTCAAAATGTTTTATCCATTTTTAATGTGAAAGTGTTTCTTTGCACTGTAGCCTGTAAGTGTTTGCATTATATCTGTCTGGTTGTTTTAGACAAGGGAACAGTCTGTTCCTGCCCTATTTGTCCACCCATGGATTTGTTATCGTTTCGATTCTCCTTCCAAGGATGTTTTTCCAAGCATTTGAGCCCTGAAGTTCGTTTATTTACTTGAAATAAAATCCAATTTCCTGCGACAGGCATGTATGTAGTCACAATCTCCACCCACACAACTGTATTGCACTGATCGGAGTTTGCATTTCACCGTTTATCATTAATCATTTAATATCATTTAATAATCGTTTATCATTAAAATACTTTAAACCATAAACGAGGACATTTTGCATCAATTTGGTTAGTCTGAGATTATGAGTGCCGCTACAGCTGAGTTCTTCAGCAGCACAGATTCCACATTTAAGCAACGCGGCATAAGCGGACATGAGGCTGGTAAAGGATATGGCCACGGCTGGATTTGGCACGTCTCTAACGAGGATATTCCCACTTACGGAATGCCTGTCAATCATTCGGCCGTGCAGAACTGCTCCATAACATCACACTGGCCCAACAGACACAGGCAATGAACATCAAAAGGAAAAAATCCAGGTACAGGCACACAGGCACACAGGTTTCCAAAAAAAAAAATTCCAACTCTTTATTGTTGGGCTATAAGCATTAAAAAAAAAAAAAAAAAAACACCAACACGTATGGGCCCTACAGCCGATAAGCATGGACCCCGATGTGCCTGGACCAGGAGTGTTTACTTCTGATGTTCTTGCTCTGCACCTCTCCAACAGCACCGGGCGTTTCAAGGCACACTAGTAGCGCTCTAACAATCTTTTTTTCTCAGACACAGAATAACGGTCAGGCCACAGGCTACGGTCAGTACAGTGCCATCTATCACACCAACAGGCTACGGTCAGTACAGTGCCATCTATCACACCAACAGGCTACGGTCAGTACAGTGCCATCTATCACATGGGCTACGGTCAGTACAGTGCCATGTATCACATGGGCTACGGTCAGTACAGTGCCATCTCTCACATGGGCTACGGTCAGTACAGTGCCATCTCTCACACAGGCTATGGTCAGTACAGTGCCATCTCTCACACCAACAGGCTACGGTCAGTAGAGTGCCATCTATCACACCAACAGGCTACGGTCAGTACAGTGCCATCTATCACACCAACAGGCTACGGTCAGTACAGTGCCATCTCACACAGGCTACGGTCAGTACAGTGCCATCTCTCACACCAACAGCTGTGCACAAGAGTGGGGTTGAGCTTGTAAAACTTGAAAATGGTTTAATATTGTTTTAGCCTGTGGACGGATTAACCAAGCAATCTTGCACATTATACATTAAATAACTATGTTGCATGTTTGGAAACAAGGCCTCTGGGTTTACACAAAAATAGCACTTTCAAAATGTACACAGATTTCATAGAAAAATAAAGATTTTCACAGCTATATATATATACTGTATATATCTAGCAACTAGAAATATTAGTGCATGTCTTAATATACAACAAAACGTAATTTACAAAGTCAGATATACTATATCATAGTTAAAAGTATGGTAACATCAACTTTCAAGATTAGAAAAATGATTTTTAAAAATATATAATAAAATACTAATAACACATGCATTGGATTAGCTGCTTCTCTTTCTTGGCATTACACACACTTTTTTTTTTCCCTGTGAGGTCAACCATCACGTGTGTGGAAGACAGGTGTTAACGGCATTGTGTCCTAAATAATGACATATCTATAATTCTCAGTCATTGTAGGAAAACACCCCCAACTCTTTTGCAACAGATACGCGACGGGGCGCTTTTAAGACGTGTTTGGTCTGAACAAGTACGTTATGCAAATTGTATCTGTTATTGTTATTTAAAAAAAAAAAAAAAAAAAAGGTCATTTTTGTGACAACTCCTGCTTTTTTTCCGAGGCTGAGAAAGATTGTAAGTGCGGATGGCGCAACATTTGGCGAAGTATCCTTTAGCTGGTTGAGAAAGATCTGGGTTGGAGCTGGAGATCGTGCCATGGAGCCATAGAACAGTACGTGTTGGCACGCCGCGCGAGGCAGCTGGAGCGTGGCTGGAGCTGCCCGTCAGGATGTCGGTCGAGCGCGAGCGCTTCATTCGCGCGCTGCTGGTGGTGAAGAAACTCGTGATCGAATCTCCAGATATGCTGCATTCATTCCAAGCACACGTGTGTTCAGTCAAGCACGCCAGTGCCACCGTGTGCCTGCTCCGAATAGCAAGAATATTTAAATATGAGTCTTAATGGGGCTCGTCCTCCTCGCTCTCCTCTTTGGCATAGTAGTGCCGCCGTCTGTGCTCTCGCCTGCTACCCGCCTCCGTGGTGCTGGGCCGCTCGGGATAATCCTGCACAAATAAATAAATAAACATAAATAAATAAATAAACAAACATAAATAAATAAGTACACCGACTGGCTTTACGCATGAAAAAGCTGGATTAGTCGGTTAAGGCCTTCTGCATCAGGCCCGTAACGACAACCGACAGTTATATTCCATTATATGGGTTGAAGGTCAGCGGGGGGGCTTGCAGTAGGCTGTGCGTGCTCACGGGGCTGATAATCGCGCAGACGCTGCGGGAAAACAAGCCGCACGCCCGACAGGTCTCACTGCGCGTCTAGATACGCCTGAACACAATGGCGGCGTACAAATATGCCACTTGACCCGATTCATTATTCATGCGCACATAGCCGTTATTTGGCCACACGGAAACTGTTCATTTGGCCATTTTGCTGGGTGGATTTTTTTTTTTTTTTTTTTTTTAAAGCTCTGCGTACACGTTATGGTATTGAGTTGCAAGAGATAATCGTTAAACACACACACACACACACACACACACAGACACAGACACAGAGAGAAGGTGTAATGGGGTCTTACCGGCAGAAGGTCCAGATTCCCAAAGAACTGTCCAACCGGATAGATGTCGTTACTGTCCTCGTCCATTATCACCGAGGGGCTTTCGTGAGTGGAGGACACCCGCATCTCCACCCCTTCTGCCGAGCTCTTCGTCCTTCTGCGCGGAGGAGATCCCTGAGTATCTGCAGTGTTTTCCTTCCCTCGCAACACCATTCCTCCGGTCGGACTTTTCCCAGTCTTTTTCCGACCCCGTGTTTTCGTAGTAGTCGCCGCGGATGCTGTCGGGCATTCCTCTCCGTCACTGCGAACGTTGAGGCTCGCACTAGAGCGCCGACTCGCTTCGCCGCTATCGACTGCCATGAGTATTTTCCCGCGGCGGGTCTCGCTGCTCAGTATCCCAACCAGTAGCCGAAACCGTCCCCTCTCCACTAGCCGCTGGAAAAGGAAAACATGGTTCAGAGAGATTCTGATTTGACAGAAAGAAAAAAGAAAACAAAGTTGTTTGAGCACCGCGCTGTCGTGCTGCTCTCCTCACCAGACGGAAACTGCTAGGGTGGGGGTTGGTTGCGCGCTGTGGCTTTGACACTGACCTTAATTGAACTTTGTTTGACTCTTAGCTCCATTTAAAGTGACAGTACATCCATTTCACTGTTCATCAACACAAAACTTTCCCAGCGACTGCAATACGTTATAAACACGAGGTCTCCCCCCCGAAATACTTCTACTTGACGACATATTAATTATAGCCTACGTGCGTAACCACAATGGAAGCGCAGGCAATTAAAGAACACATACTTGAGCGATAGAAACAAATTAAGGACCAACTAATAGCCTAACGTTACCAGAATTCGCAATAGTAACGTTATGTGACGCCGTGGACAATTAAATTAAGTCACAGAATACTTAAGTTCTACATTACTCTTTCGTTCACCACATACCATAACCTTTGTTGTTGTCGTCGTGGTGTTTTGCGCACGCTGTGTGATGTTTGCCATTTAAAGAAACGCTATTGCCTACGTTAATGGTCTGTCTATCCTCTCTGTCGAGCTAACGATAGTTTTTGTGAACAATTTTGCTTACCTGTTTACGATTCATTCCTCTTTGGTCAAACTTTGTTTGGGCGTCGTGTCGAGCCTCGAGTTGAGCCGGGAGCCCTCTCGTTCGGTTGAGGAACGGGGCAGAGCTCAGTGGAAGAGTCCAGCCCCTCGGTCCCACCTGCGTCGGTTTCCTGTCAGCCAGTGCGTCACAGCTACGGTAGGGCACGAGCGCAGGGCTGGTGTGTTTTGTGGCCGTTGGTCACATGGCAGCTGGTTCAGTCACTCCTCTTATCCGGAGGAAAATCGAGTAACGTTATACATTCTTAATCAGGTCTAACTCCGGATGTAAGCCGCACAGCCTTTCAACAATTAATGTTCTCGACATGATGCGTGATTCCACAAAAAACTACTCAAAACGTTTAAGCCTAGTGCCAACGCAACGAGGCCTAGGCTAGCTTACTGTACTTGTTATTGTCAGAATCAGCTTTATTGGCCATATGTTTTCGTTCAAAAAGTCAAGCCGGGAAAGAACATTTTATATAAAATAAATACAAAATAAAAATAATGTACAATAAATAATACTATTATATGTATATATATATATATATATATATGTGTGTGTGGGTGTGTGCCAAAATACAAGGATATAAGGAGGTTGATTTGTCATAGGCTACTAATGTAAAGCATGATATTAAATTCTGTTTGGTGAACTTCTGTGAGAGTGTGAAAAAAGAAAGATCAAGAAATATTTTAAAATACAGCAAGAGCGAGTATAAAGCGCAGTGTAGTCTATAGTCCATCCTAACATGATGGAAAAAGTTGGGACATTGTGTGAAATGCAAATAACAAAGGTAATTTGACAGGTCTAGATTGCAGACTGTCCATTTTAGCACCTGGACTCTCTGGAATAATACTGTTTAAATATGCGGAATTAATTCTGGCATTGGTTTTCCTGAAAAAACATTGTCTGGATATCAGTATTCATTGCTCGAAATTGATTGTGCCGTGTCAGATATGCAAGAGGACTGTCGTGTATTGCACACTAATAAAATGTTATCGAAAACTGCTACCACTATACTAGCCAACAGTGCAGTACCAAGAGGGCGGATACTCGTATTTATACTTTTATGAACAGACCAATCAGAGACCTCCACAATCTCATTACCAATCAGAATGGCAAAACTATTAAACCAAAATATCTGTTTGTGGAACACAAGGAGCTTGGCCCTAATGCATACACCGTCATATGGGTTTGGAGCTGAGCAGCACTAATACATACACCGTCATATGGGTTTGGAGCCGATACACTGTCATATGGGTTTGGAGCTGAGCACTAATGCATACACCGTCATATGGGTTTGTGGAGCTGAGCGCTAATGCATACACCGTCATATGGGTTTGGAGCTGATTCACCGTCATATGGGTTTGGAGCTGATTCACCGTCATATGGGTTTGGAGCTGATTCACCGTCATATGGGTTTGGAGCTGAGCACTATAACAAGCTGGATATTTGGATAGTCCCTTTCATCTTTAGCCCAGAGGAGGCCACGATTTCTAAAAGAAAAGAATTGCAGAGTTGGTAGGTCTATACACAGGCCCTTTCCCCCCTTTCCTTTCGTCCATTTTAAATGAGGTCAGGCCAAGAAGACGGTTACCCTGGAAATCCAGAGTTCTCGGGAGAGCACTATTTGAATTGTGTCTGCAAGATATTCTGGCAATGAACAATGATGCACGTTACTTTTCCCCCAGGCATCAGGGGAAACCAATCACATCGGTGTATCTGATGTAGGCGGGCCAGAGGCTAAACTGATGACGAGATCGCTGCAGCATTCAAATTCAGTAAACATTGGTCGTAGTGTTTTCCAATTGCGTGCAGTGAGATTTTCAAATGCATGCCTGCTGCCACCCTCTAGTTGGGCCATTACATTATTCGCGGCACCAGCATTTGTCAACTGAGTATCAAACTGTGCTCATACAAACAATGCTTATCGCAAGTGTCCCTGAGCCCATAGGATGATTCTCTTAAACAGGTCTGGAAGTGTTCCTGAGCCCATAGGATGATTCTCTTAAACAGGTCTGGAAGTGTCCCTGAGCCCATAGGATGATTCTCTTAAACAGGTCTGGAAGTGTTCCTGAGCCCATAGGATGATTCAGGAAACAGGTTTGTTGTAATGCAGTGCCATCTGAGGTCCAGAAGACCACGGCCATCCAATATTGTTGTTCAGCTCTGTCCCTCGTTTGCAAAGACTTCTCTGGATTCTCTGAATACGTTGTTGATATTCTGCACTGCAATCGATGGCATCCCCAAACACCTCACAGTTTCATGTTAAGAAGCAGTATAGTTATATTGTTTCATAATTTGTCCACACAGGTTTACGCACAGTGATGAATACTTCCACATCTTTACACACACACACACACACACACACACACACACACACACACACAGGTTTACGCACAGTGATGAATACTTCCACATCTACACACACACACACACACAGGTTTACGCACAGTGATGAATACTTCCACATCTACACACACACACACACACACACACACACACACAGGTTTACGCAAAGTGATGAATACTTTTCTCCACATCTTTACTTTTACAGTAAGAGGCTCTCTGTGATGCTATTTTTATACCCAATCATTGTTGCCATTAATTGTGATGTTCCTCCTCGTCTTTATCATTAGCCTATGCAACTTTTCCCGCATTTTGTTGCCCCTGTCACTACATTTTTTTCTCTTTTTTTTACATGTTGCTGGTAGCAAATTCAACAAACATTTTTTTTTAAATAAAATTGGTCATTTTCAACATTTGGTCTGTGTCCTTTTAGCAACCATATAGCCTACATTTTGCATATTGTTACTTTCTGTTATTATTGCCATTTTTCACAGGGTTCCAACTTTTTCTGTGTTGGGGATGTACTATAAGATTTCCATAGTGTAGGCAAATGCTAAATCATAATTGAAAACAAGCTTTGAATTATCTTTCCAGTTTCCAGAGGATCCAAACAGCTAAATATTACCATGTCAATGCTGCCGCTAGGGGCGTCTAAATGTCTTGGCTAGGGTCCGTTCATTTCGACAAGAACTTTGTTCAGTAAAAAGACTCTCCGAATATCCTCTCGTTTCATTACTGCGCGTCCCAGCCAGGCTTGAGACCAATGGCGTCCCACGGCCACACAGTGGCGCTCTATACACATAAATGAAGATAATTTCATACCTGTTCATGAATAGGCCTGTGTTCCTATTCAGTATTAGCCTTCGTATATGCCGTGTTATTGAAAAAGCTTTTCTATGAAGGGGGGGGGGGGGTCATTAATAGTGACAGCCAGTGACATAGCTAGGACTTTTCACGTGCGCAAATTAAATGTGATGTGTGTGTCCAAGTTAGATTGCGCTGCTGACTCAATAAGACGCAAGGTTTTGACAAAGGTAAACGTAACACGGGTTCAAACGCTATGAAGACAGTCATCGCTCGTATCCTACTGTGCATAGGCTAGTCGTTGTTTAACCACTCCTTGTGCCACCTTGTTAAATTAATTATAAGAATGCTATTGGGTGTCTGGTCAAACCCTCAGGGACACGCAGATTCAGCAAGCACATCTGTGGCTGAAACAAGAAACCTGTGTTGCAGATAGGTGTCGTGGGGTGGGTCGGGTTCAGGCAGGGGAGAGGGGCAGAGACATTCTTCAGCGAGAGACGCCAAACCCCCACAGCCGACAGATGAAAGGAGCAGTGGAATATAGAAGCTAACCGTGAAGTGTCGGCGGTGACATCTCCATCAACATACAATAACGGCAGATCGACTTCGGAAGAGACTTTCGGGAGAAATCTTTGCTGTGCCCATAGTGCGCGGAGCGCGCGCCTACGAGCGTAAACTGTTCCGGAGATGCCCGGACAGACTGCGCGTGTTCAGAGCACGGGAACATCTCGTCTCGACAGCATGTCTAACGGAGGAGCGCCGCTTGTTGCTCTCACCGAAACACGCAACATGAATTCAATTTGCGGATATGAATCTTGAATGGAAAGTTTTCTGTCCATCCGAAAGGGTTTTGTACCCTGCTTGAGGCGCGCCGCAGTGATGGATTATTTTTTCAGGCGAAAGAGAGTTTTCAAGACTCTCTTAACTTTGGCCCTTGTTTTTGCCACCCTGCTGATGATACAAAAATTCAAGGTGCCTGAAAACAATATGAAGGAAATACATTTGGACGTTAAAAGCAGTTGGTGTGGACCTGAGTGCCAATTAGTTAAGGGGAAATCTTCCGTCAAGTCTCCCGCTGGAAATTATTCGTCGCCGGCTCAGGTCGATGATTCGAATGCGGCTCATGTCCTCGTTACTAAGCCCAGCCCGACATTCTGGGACGTGGACGTGATCAACTGTACCGAAGACCCGTCCGTGCGGGCTAAAGATTGGTTTCGACGCCTGGACGCGAGGTTTCATCAGTTTGTGCTGCACAGACATTGCCGCTATTTCCCCATGCTCATTGACCACCCAGAGAAATGTCGGAGTGGGGACGTGGAGCTGCTCATGGTGGTCAAGTCCGTTATCGAACAACACGACAGGCGTGAAGCCGTGCGCAAGACATGGGGGAAAGAGCAGGTCATCGATGGCAAACGAATTAAGACTTTGTTTCTCCTTGGAACCCCATCAACTGGTAAGGATGCAAAAAACTTGCAGAAGCTAGTGGAATATGAGGATAAGATATATGGAGATATTTTACAGTGGGACTTCATGGACACCTTTTTTAATCTCACGTTGAAAGAGGTGAATTTTCTGAAATGGTTCCACATTCACTGTTCCAAGGTTCAGTTTATCTTCAAAGGGGATGACGACGTTTTTGTGAATACACAGAACTTGGTGGAACTTTTCGGTTTTAAGACAGAGGAGGGCAAAGTTGAGAATTTATTTGTGGGGGATACAATTGCTAAAGCCATACCCATCCGAAACCGCCAAAGCAAATATTATATTCCTAAAGAACTGTATGATAAACCCTATCCGCCATACGTGGGGGGAGGAGGCTTCCTGATGTCAGCGCAGTTGGCCCGGAGACTGTTTGCGGTCTCGGAGGGGCTGGAGTTATACCCCATAGACGACGTGTTCCTCGGGATGTGTTTGCAGAAGCTGCACCTTGCGCCGGAAATGCATCCCGGTTTCAGGACGTTTGGGATCATGAAACACAGGAAAAACAGCCCCATGAACAGCGAGCCTTGCTTCTTCAAGAACCTCATCATCATCCACAAACTCACCCCACAGGAGTTGCTCCGGATGTGGGATATAGTGAATAATGAAAACCTCATATGCGCCAAGAGGACTCTCTTGTGATGCGTTGCGGAGTCAAAGGGAATGGTTAACCAGGACAGAGACGTAACCGACCTTGGACACCTTGAAACATTTCACCTCGGCACTCACCCAGGAGCACAAATGCTTCACTGTTCGAGCTGGCCCTCTGTATTTAAGACACGTATGAAATAAGCAACCCCCTGGAACCAAGCTACTGTAAGAGCTGTGAGGGCCACCCCACGTCTATATAGTAGGAAATACACTGCGCACTGCGCAACAAACTATAGGCCTCGAGTGAACCACGACCAGCATCGCTATGAATGTTCCATTCCAGTGTGAAACTGGAAACATGTAAACACAACAAACACTGTGATGAATGTTTTATCATGAAGCATTGTCTTTGCACACAAACACTAAGTGAGGGACACTTGCTGACTGCGTTTTGCCCCAATCCCATGGCCTACAGGCCTGAACAATATGGATACGTGTCTCTGCTGAATCACCAGATTGTTTTGGTAAAAATACACTTGTGTATGTTGTAGGAATTAGGCAGAGACAGTAGAAACCAAAGAGCAGCCACTCCTGAGCTGAGACTGAGCCACTGCGCTGTAGGCCTTGCTGAGCAGGTGGATGTGTCCCGAGCTGGTGTGTGGTGTGTCACAGGGCCTTGGTCTCGGAGCTGGTGTGTGGTGTGGGGCAGGGCCTTGGTCTCGGAGCTGGTGTGTGGTGTGTCACAGGGCCTTGGTCTCGGAGCTGGTGTGTGGTGTGGGACAGGGCCTTGGTCTCGGAGCTGGTGTGTGGTGTGGGGCAGGGCCTTGGGCTCTGAGCTGGTGTTGGTCGTGTAATAAATGTCTTTATTCTGTACAGGCATCTCTCGTTTGCTTCTTGGTTGCAACAGTAGGCTGCTTAAAGGCTCAGCTGCAAGCACAAACAGGCCTGTTCTACACGGCAGGGCTCAGAGGTCTTAATACACACAAATCCTCTTGATTATAATTCTTACACTATAACCAATCAAATAGACATAAACCAGTTACATAACCATACACCTGTTAGACCAAGTACAGTTGCTTGGTGGACCTGTAGAGATTGGTAGGCTAATAAAACAAATTAGTAAGATAATATATATTTTATTATGTATTACTAGTAGCCAAAGTTGGACCATACAGTAGTTGTGTGCTGTGTGTTGTGTTGATTAAAGTAAAAAAAATAATTGCTACTCAGTTTGGGATCACTGTGGACACATCTGCCAAATGACTAGCCTACTGTACATGACGGTGTTCAAACGACTAGCCTACTGTACATGACGGTGTTCAAACGACTAGCCTACTGTACATGACGGTGTTCAAATGACTAGCCTACTGTACATGACGGTGTTCACAAGCACATTCCACCAGACTGGGATTGCTTGGCAAAGCTTTATTTACTAAATCATTCATCTCTTTGTACACAAAATGGCCGAGGGCTGTCAGTAGGTGCACACAATGTGTTGAAACCCAGCGCCCGACCCTCGGCCTCACAAGGCGTTTCTCTCACTCGTGAACACAGCACTCACAAGGGACATCAGCTCAACACTCGTGAACACAGCACTCACAAGGGACCTCAGCTCAACACTCGTGAACACAGCACTCACAAGGGACCTCAGCTCAACACTCGTGAACACAGCACTCACAAGGGACCTCAGCTCAACACTCGTGAACACAGCACTCACAAGGGACCTCAGCTCAACACTCGTGAACACAGCACTCACAAGGGACCTCAGCTCAACACTAGTGCTCTGTCCCAACGGGTGACCACGGGGGGGGGGGGGGGGGGGGGGGGGTGCATGGGCACTCGAATGACTTCTGCTGATATACTGTCATGACGTGAAACACCAGCACTATTCAAATGAGGTCTCCTCCTCCCTCAAATGAGGAAGCTTTATAGAGGCTTCGTTTACATTTCGGCAAGTGTTACATTCTGGGGTGAAACAACTACTGTAAGTGCCATTCCAAATACTCCTACTTCTAAACAGAGAAAACGCAATCAGATGTAAACACTGAGTAAACTCACACAAACAAAAAGCAACACGTACAGCAAAAGGGGTTGAGAACAAGATGTGCATTAGTGAGTAGTGATCCGGGGGACAGCAGGTCATCTCTCCCGCCTGCTCAGGGATGACCAGTCCCGGGCTTGGGGGACAGCAGGTCCTGCGCTGGGCAGGAAGTGAAGCTCTTCCACACGAGTGAAAGGTCAAAGGTGAAAGGTGATTTCTCAGCAGCTCTTGCCAGCCGTGTTCAGAGTCGTGTTTCCCGTTGATGATGGGCAATACATTTTTATCAGCAAAAAAATGGGTGTACATGTGATCTGGTTACAGGAACAAAACCGTGGAAACAAACGTGTTACGAGTGAAATGAGACCTGTGTGTGTGTGTGTTGGCTAAGAGACGGCACATCATTTGCTGGAGGCCAAACTGATAGTGCCTATCTGCGCAACACTGTGGAGAGAGCTATCAACACACCTTTAAACAGTGTGTGTGTGTGTGTGTGTGTGTGTGTGTTACAAACCAGCACATGCTTATGTTAGCAGATGATTCTTGAGATAAGGAACTACACGTGGGACACATGTCCTAAATCAAAAGTCAAATTGTTGCACAAAAATTGAGAAATTAATCAATATGAAGCTTAGAATATTGACATTTTTCTTTCAATTTTAGAGATGGCTTGGAAAAAATAAATGGCTCCAGAATACAAGGCATGGTTAAGATGGAAAAACATAATGTTGTCCACTCCAGGCATCAACGCCATCAGGTGTTACAATGAATATACAAAATGAATGTAAATTTTGTAATTAATACCTTTTGCTGTGTCTGACAGAGTTGACCAAATGAAATTATTTAATATTCTAAATGTACAATTTCACATACAAAGTGTTTTAATACAAAACCTGTCCCCTTTTATGTTTTTTGTAAACAATACCTATATCTATACACATGGCAAGTTTAAATTAAATAGGAAAATATATTAATAGAAAGTATTTTGGTCAGTTGTCTCAAGAATCAGTGGCTTACAGGGCC
>NC_085000.1:34119836-34122336 GCF_963854185.1 Sardina pilchardus | reverse complement strand
AGTTACGAGCTCTCCGCCCTGCGCTGACCACTTCTCCTCACCGCCCGAGCTCCCCGATGCCGCTGACGCACTCAAACAACACAAACACAGGAGCAGGTCCAAGCAACGCACACACACACACACACACACACAGCCTAAGACCAGTAGAGCACTTAAATCATGACCAACCGCCAATAGGAAATCTACTCACAGCTCTGGAGACTCTGTGCTGAATCTGCTGTGTGTGAAGGCAGCTCTGGAGACTATCTGCTGAATCTGCTGTGTGTGAAGGCAGCTCTGGAGACTATCTGCTGAATCTGCTGTGTGTGAAGGCAGCTCTAGAGACTCTGCTGTGTGTGAAGGCAGCTCTAGAGACTGTGCTGTGTGTGAAGGCAGCTCTAGAGACTCTGCTGTGTGTGAAGGCAGCTCTGGAGACTGTGCTGTGTGTGCTGTGTGTGAAGGCAGCTCTGGAGACTGTGCTGTGTGTGAAGGCATCTCTAGAGACTCTCTGCTGAATCTGCTGTGTGTGAAGGCAGCTCTGGAGACTGTGCTGTGTGTGAAGGCAGCTCTAGAGACTGTGCTGAATCTGCTGTGTGTGAAGGCAGCTCTAGAGACTGTGCTGTGTGTGAAGGCAGCTCTAGAGACTGTGCTGTGTGTGAAGGCAGCTCTAGAGACTGTGCTGTGTGTGAAGGTAGCTCTAGAGACTGTGCTGTGTGTGCTGTGTGTGCTGTGTGTGAAGGCAGCTCTGGAGACTGTGCTGTGTGTGAAGGCAGCTCTAGAGACTGTGCTGTGTGTGAGACAGCTCTAGAGACTATCTGCTGTGTGTGCTGTGTGTGCTGAATCTGCTGTGTGTGAAGGCAGCTGACAAGAGCTGTTATTGGATTACTTTCTGACTTTCTGACGTTCTGGCAGTGCACCGGCCCGGAGGCACAAACTTGCACGCGTGGTTTTTCCGCTCACAGGCGCTAGGGGGAGGAGATTCATTCAACCCCAAATACGTCAAATAACCATTCCAGTGACACCGACCTGACAAGAGCTGTGATTGGATCAGTCCAGTGTCTGTATGGAAAAGGAGCCAATGGGCCGCTGGCAGTCTTCCTATGGGTCGACCGTTGGACTATTGGCCCAAAAGATGCGTTGGCCCACCGGGGAAATGCCCCCTACACCACATGCCCACTTCGCCTCTAGCACACTACACCACATGCCCACTCATGCCCACTCCGCCTCTAGCACACTACACCACATGCCCACTCATGCCCACTCATGCCCACTCCGCCTCTGGCACACTACACCACATGCCCACTCATGCCCACTCATGCCCACTCATGCCCACTCATGCCCACTCCACCTCTGGCACGCTACACCTCATGCCTACTCATGCCCACTCATGCCCACTCATGCCCACTCTGCCTCTGGCACGGCCCGAGCCATCAACTCTAGTTCCTGTCTTTTGAGGTCAAATATGAGGAGGGCCAAATGTCTGGAGGGTCATCTGAGGAATGTGGAACCAATAACCCTTTGAAGAACACTAAACCAACAACAGCTCCTCTCTGAAGAACACTAGAGGCATGGACACACCAACTATGCTAAGATAGTTTATCAAAATGGTTTCGTAACTTAAATCGCTGAATTTAGAGCTAATGGTTAGCTTAAACAAAGTCCTTGCTACCTAGCGATGGTCATACTAATCTGAGATGTTTAGAAGGGGCAAGCACTCAGACAACAAACAGATTGGTCATTGAGGCTGATGGCCACTGGCTAATTCGACATGTCAAATTGGCCAAAACGAACGCCGACAAATTGGCCAAACTAACAGCGCGGGATACACCAAACAGACTCGAGTCCCCGACCACGCGCGACTGTCCGACGACATCCAACGGCCAATTATCGGGTTGGTGTGTCCCGATCTTTAACCAATAACAACTGTAGAAACTGATGATGTAACAACTTCCCGATAATGTAATAAAGTGCATTTCCCAATCATGCAATACATGCAATAAAGACAAAATTATGGATTAAATCAAAGACGGCAGAAAATCCAAAAAAGTCATTATGGATGCATAAAATTGGCATTTCTTACATTATCGAGATGACATTATAGAGGATTTATTACATTATAGAGGATTTATTACATTATGGGGGATTTATCGCATTATAGAGGATTTATAACATTATGGGGGATTTATTACATTATAGGGGATTTATTACATTATGGGGGATTTATTACATTATAGGGGATTTATCACATTATATGGGATTTATTACATTATGGGGGATTTTTTACATTATAGAGGATTTATAACATTATGGGGGATTTATTACATTATGGGGGATTTATTACATTATGTGGGATTTATTACATTATAGGGGATTTATCACATTATATGGGATTTATTACATTATGGGGGATTTATTACATTATAGAGGATTTATTACATTATGTGGGATTTATTACATTATAGAGGATTTATTACATTATATGGGATTTATTACATTATAGAGGATTTATTACATTATAGGG